>NW_024470786.1:1936639-1962637 GCF_017639515.1 Carcharodon carcharias | reverse complement strand
GGTTACAGAGATAAGGAGGGGTGTAGGGGCTGGAGGAGTTTACAGAGATAGGGAGGGTTTTAGGGGCTGGAGGAGGTTACAGAGATAGGGAGGGGTGTAGTGGCTGGAGGAGGTTACATAGATAGGGATGGGTGTAGGGGCTGGAGGAGGTTACAGAGACAGGGAGGGGTGTAGGGGCTGGAGGAGTTTACAGAGATAGGGAGGGTTGTAGGGGCTGGAGGAAGTTACAGAGATAGGGAGGGTTGTAGGGGCTGGAGGAGGTTACAGAGATAGGGAGGGTTGTAGGGGTGGAGGAGGTTACAGAGATAGGGAGGGGTGTAGGTGGGTGGAGGAGGTTACAGAGATAGGGAGGGTTGTAGGGGCTGGAGGATGTTACAGAGATAGGAAGGGGTGTAGGCGCTGGAGGAGGTTACAGAGACAGGGAGGGGTGTAGGGGCTGGAGGAGGTTACAGAGATAGGGAGGGGTGTATGGGCTGGAGGAGGTTACAGAGATAGGGAGTGTTGTAGGGGCTGGAGGGGGTTACAGAGATAGGGATGGGTGTAGGGGCTGGAGGAGGTTACAGAGATAGGGAGAGTTGTAGGGTTTGGAGGAGGTTACAGAGACAGGGAGGGGTGTAGGGGCTGGAGGAGTTTACAGAGATAGGGATGGTTGTAGGGGCTGGAGGAGGTTACAGAGATAGGGAGGGTTGTAGGGGCTGGAGGAGGTTACAGAGATAGGGAGGGTTGTAGGGGTGGAGGAGGTTACAGAGATAGGGAGGGTGTAGGTGTGGCAGAGGTTACAGAGATAGGGAGAGTTGTAGGGGCTGGAGGATTTTACAGAGATAGGGAGGGGTGTAGGGGCTGGATGAGTTTACAGAGATAGGGAGGGTTGTAGGGGCTGGAGGATGTTACAGAGATAGGGAGGGTTGTAGGGGCTGGAGGAGGTTACAGAGATAGGGAGGGTGTAGGTGTGGCAGAGGTTACAGAGATAGGGAGAGTTGTAGGGGCTGGAGGAGGTTACAGAGATAGGGAGGGTTGTAGATGGGTGGAGGAGGTTACAGAGATAGGGAGGGGTGTAGGGTGCTGGAGGAGGTTACAGAGATAAGGTGGGGTGTAGGTGTGGAGGAGGTTACAGAGTTAGGGAGGTTTGTCAGGGCTGGTGGAGGTTACAGAGATAGGGAGGGGTGTAGGGGCTGGAGGAGTTTACAGAGATCGGGATGTTTGTAGGGGCTGGAGGAGGTTACAGAGATAGGGAGGGTTGTAGGCGCTGGAGGAGGTTACAGAGATAGGGAGGGTTGTAGGGGTGGAGGAGGTTACAGAGATAGGGAGGGGTGTAGGTGGGTGGAGGTGGTTACAGAGATATGGAGGGTTGTAGATGGGTGGAGGAGGTTACAGAGATAGGGAGTGGTGTAGGTGGTTGGAGGAGGTTACAGATATAGGAAGGGGTGTAGGGTGCTGGAGGAGGTTACAGAGATAGGGTGGGGTGTAGGTGTGGAGGAGGTTACAGAGATAGGGAGGGGTGTCAGGGCTGGAGGAGGTTACAGAGATAGGGAGGGTGTAGGTGTGGCAGAGGTTACAGAGGTAGGGAGAGTTGTAGGGGCTGGAGGAGGTTACAGAGATAAGGAGGGGTGTAGGGGCTGGAGGAGTTTACAGAGATAGGGAGGGTTGTAGGGGCTGGAGGAGGTTACAGAGATAGGGAGGGTTGTAGGGGCTGGAGGAGGTTACCGAGATAGGGAGGGTTGTAGATGGTTGGAGGAGGTTACAGAGATAGGGTGGGGTGTAGGTGGTTGGAGGAGGTTACAGAGATATGGAGGGCTGTAGGGTGCTGGAGGAGTTTACAGAGATAGGGAGGGGTGTTAGGTGCTGGAGGAGGTTACAGAGATAGGGTGGGGTGTAGGTGTGGAGGAGGTTACAGAGTTAGGAAGGGTTGTCAGGGCTGGAGGAGGTTACAGAGATAGGGAGGGTGTAGGTGTGGAGGAGGTTACAGAGATAGGGAGGGGTGTAGGGGTGGAGGAGGTTACAGAGATAGCAAGGGGTGTAGGTGGGTGGAGGAGGTTACAGAGATAGGGATGGGTGTAGGGTCTGGAGGAGGTTACAGAGATAGGGAGGGGTGTAGGGGCTGGAGGAGTTTACATAGATAGGGAGGGGTGTAGGGGCTGTTGGAGGTTACAGAGATAGGGAGGGGTATGGGGGCTGGAGGAGGTTACAGAGATAGGGAGGGGTGTAGGGGCTGGAGGAGGTTACAGAGATAGGGATGGGTGTAGGGGCTGGAGGAGGTTACAGAGATAGGGAGGGGTGTAGGGGCTGGAGGAGGTTACAGAGATAGGGCGGGGTGTAGGGGCTGGAGGAGGTTACAGAGATAGGGTGGGTTCTAGTGGCTGGAGGAGGTTACAGAGATAGGGATGGGTGTAGGGGCTGGAGGAGGTTACAGAGATAGGGAGGGGTCTAGGGGCTGGAGGCGGTTACAGAGATAGGGAGGGGTTTAGGGCGTGGAGGAGGTTACAAAGATAGGGAGGGTTGTAGGAGATGGTGAAATCAATGCTCCGCAAAACTATCGAGGAGAGAGGTCGGAATCAAACGAACTCATGAAACAGGATCTGGGGCTAGGTAGTGGGTGGGATGAGTTAACGACAGGCAACTTCCAACCTGTGACCTCGAATTCCGACGGGACATGATTGAAACCATCTGAGAAACATTGAGAAATGCTACCCCAGTGCAGCCCCACAATTTCCTGAGAGGGGGAGCCACCATTTCCCTCTCGGGATGGGGCAGTACATTTCTACAATGAGCCACAGACGTCAGCTCGAGGGGAAGGCAGAGACTTCCGGAAAAAAAGACCAGCCTTGAGGTTCAGTCTGAAGCTCACTGGTGGAGAATGTGCCCAAAACTCGTGATGGTGTTCCCTGCAAACGAGGGTCAACCAGGTACTGGATCGCTGATTTGTAGCGCATTGGAGAGCATGTCAAGGTAAGCCTGCAGACAAAGGCCCTGAAAGCATGAGTAGAGCATGGGATTAGATACAGAGTAAAGATCCCTCTACACTGTCATCATCAAACACTCCCAGGACAGGTACAACAAGGGATTAGATACAGAGTAAAGATCCCTCTACACAGTCATCATCAAACACTCCCAGGACAGGTACAACAAGGGGTTAGATACAGAGTAAATCTCCCTCTACACTGTCCCCATCAAACACTCCCAGGACAGGTATAGCACGGGGTTAGATAAAGAGTAAAGCTCCCTCTACACTGTCCCCATCAAACACTCCCAGGACAGGTACAGCACGGGGTTAGATACAGAGTAAATCTCCCTCTACACCGTCACCATCAACACTCCCAGGACAGGTACAGCATAGGGTTAGATACAGAGTAAAGCTCCCCCTAGACCATTCCCATCAAACAGTCCTAGGTCAAGTAAAGCATGGGGTTAGATAAAGGGTAAATCTCCCTCTGCACTGCCAGCATCAAAAACTAGCAGGACAGGTATAGCATGGGGTTAGATACAGAGTAAAGGTCCCTCTACACCGTCCCCATCAAACACTCCCAGGACAGGTACAGCACGGGGTTAGATACAGAGTAAATCTCCCTCTATACTGTCCCCATCAAACACTCACAGGACAAGTACAGCATGGGGTTAGATACAGAGTAAATATCCCTCTACACTGTCACCATCAAACACTCCCAGGACAGGTACAGCACGGGGTTAGATACGCAGTTAATCTTCCTCTACACTGTCCCCATCAAACACTCCCAGGACAGGTACAGCACGGGGTTAGATACGCAGTTAATCTCCCTCTGCACTGTCCCCATCAAACACTCCCAGGACAGGTACAGCACGGGGTTAGATACAGAGTAAATCTCCATCTACACTGTCCCCATCGAACACTCCCAGGAGAGGTACAGCACAAGGTGAGATACAGAATAAATCTTCCTCCATACCAATCCAATCAAAAAGTCCCAGGAAAGGTAGACCTCTTGGTAAGATAGAGAGTAAAGCTCCCTCTACACTGTCCCCATCAAACACTCCCAGGACAGGTACAGCACGGGGTTAGATACAGAGTAAATCTCCCTCTACACTGTCCCCATCAAACACTCCCAGGACAGGTACAGCACGGGGTTAGATACAGAGTAAATCTCCCTCTACACTGTCCCCATCAAACACTCCCAGGACAGGTACAGCATGGGGTTAGATACAGAGTAAAGCTCCCCCTAGACCATCCCCATCAAACAGTCCAAGGTCAAGTAAAGCATGGGGTTAGATACAGGGTAAATCTCCCTCTGCACTGTCAGCATCAAAAACTAGCAGGACAGGTATAGCATGGGGTTAGATACAGAGTAAAGGTCCCTCTACACTGTGCCCATCAAACACTCCCAGGTCAGGTACAGCACAGGGTTAGATACAGAGTAAATCTCCCTGTATACTGTCCCCATCAAACACTCACAGGACAAGAACAGCATGGGGTTAGATACAGAGTAAAGATCCCTCTACACTGTCACCATCAAACACTCCCAGGACAGGTACAACAAGGGATTAGATACAGAGTAAAGTTCCCTCTACACTGTCCCCATCAAATACTCCCAGGACAGGTACAGCACGGGGTTAGATACGCAGTTAATCTCCCTCTACACTGTCCCCATCAAACACTCCCAGGACAGGTACAGCACGGGGTTAGAAACACAGTAAATCTCCCTCTGCACTGTCCCCATCAAACACTCCCGGGACAGGTACAGCACAGGGTTAGATACAGAGTAAATCTCCCTCTCCACCGTCCCCATCAAACACTCCCAGGACAGGAACAGCACGTGGTTGGATACAGAGTAAACCTCCCTCTACACTGTCCCAATCAAACTCAAAGGACAGGTACAGCACGGGGTTAGATACAGAGTAAATCTCGCTCTACACTCTCCAATCAAGCTCCCAGGACAGGTACAGCACGGGGTTAGATACAGAGTAAATCTCCCTCTACACTGTCCCCATCAAACACTCCCAGGACAGGTACAGCACGGGGTTAGATACAGAGTAAATCTCCCTCTACACTGTCCCAATCAAACTCCCAGGACAGGTACAGCACAGGGTTAGATACAGAGTAAATCTCCCTCTACACTGTCCCCATCAAACACTCCCAGGATAGGTGCAGCACAGGGTTAGATACAGAGTAAAGCTCCTCCTAGACCATCCCCATCAAACAGTCCTAGGTCAAGTAAAGCATGGGGTTAGATACAGGGTAAATCTCCCTCTGCACTGCCAGCATCAAAAACTAGCAGGACAGGTATAGCATGGGGTTAGATACAGAGTAAAGGTCCCTCTACACATTCCCCATCAAACACTCCCAGGAGAGGTACAGCACAGGGTTAGATACAGAGTAAATCTCCCTCTATACTGTCCCCATCAAACACTCACAGGACAAGTACAGCATGGGGTTAGATACAGAGTAAAGATCCCTCTACACTGTCACCATCAAACACTCACAGGACAGGTACAGCACGGGGTTAGATACGCAGTTAATCTTCCTCTACACTGTCCCCATCAAACACTCCCAGGACAGGTACAGCACGGGGTTAGATACACAGTAAATCTCCCTCTGCACTGTCCCCATCAAACACTCCCAGGACAGGTACAGCACAGGGTTAGATACAGAGTAAATCTCCCTCTATACTGTCCCCATCAAACACTCACAGGACAAGTACAGCATGGGGTTAGATACAGAGTAAAGATCCCTCTACACTGTCACCATCAAACACTCCCAGGACAGGTACAGCACGGGGTTAGATACAGAGTAAATCTCCCTCTACACTGTCCCCATCAAACACTCCCTGGACAGGAACAGCACGGGGTTAGATACGCAGTTAATCTTCCTCTACACTGTCCCCATCAAACACTCCCAGGACAGGTACAGCACGGGGTTAGATACACAGTAAATCTCCCTCTGCACTGTCCCCATCAAACACTCCCAGGACAGGTACAGCATGGGGTTAGATACAGAGTAAAGGTCCCTCTACACCGTCCCGATCAAACACTCCCAGGACAGGTACAGCACGGGGTTAGATACAACGTAAAGCTCCCTCTACACTGTCCCCATCAAACACTCCCAGGAGAGGTACAGCACAGGGTTAGATACAGAATAAATCTTCCTCTATACCAATCCAATCAAAAAGTCCCAGGAAAGATAGACCTCTTGGTAAGATACAGAGTAAAGCTCCTTCTACACTGTACCCATCAAACACTCCCAGAACAGGTACAGCACAGGGTTAGTTACAGAGTAAATCTCCCTCTACACTCTCCCAATCAAACTCCCAGGACAGGGACAGCACGGGGTTAGATACATAGTAAATCACCCTCTACACTGTCCCCATCGAACACTCCCAGGAGAGGTACAGCACAGGGTGAGATACAGAATAAATCTTCCTCCATACCAATCCAATCAAAAAGTCCCAGGAAAGGTAGACCTCTTGGTAAGATAGAGAGTAAAGCTCCCTCTACACTGTACCCATCAAACACTCCCAGGACAGGTACAGCACGGGGTTAGATACAGAGTAAATCTCCCTCTACACTGTCCCCATCAAACACTCCCAGGACAGGTACAGCACGGGGTTAGATACAGAGTAAAGCTCCCTCTACACTGTCCCCATCAAACACTCCCAGGACAGGTACAGCATGGGGTTAGATACAGAGTAAAGCTCCCCCTAGACCATCCCCATCAAACAGTCCAAGGTCAAGTAAAGCATGGGGTTAGATACAGGGTAAATCTCCCTCTGCACTGTCAGCATCAAAAACTAGCAGGACAGGTATAGCATGGGGTTAGATACAGAGTAAAGGTCCCTCTACACTGTGCCCATCAAACACTCCCAGGTCAGGTACAGCACAGGGTTAGATACAGGGTAAATCTCCCTGTATACTGTCCCCATCAAACACTCACAGGACAAGAACAGCATGGGGTTAGATACAGAGTAAAGATCCCTCTACACTGTCCCCATCAAACACTCCCAGGACAGGTACAACAAGGGATTAGATACAGAGTAAAGTTCCCTCTACACTGTCCCCATCAAATACTCCCAGGACAGGTACAGCACGGGGTTAGATACGCAGTTAATCTCCCTCTACACTGTCCCCATCAAACACTCCCAGGACAGGTACAGCACAGGGTTAGAAACACAGTAAATCTCCCTCTGCACTGTCCCCATCAAACACTCCCGGGACAGGTACAGCACAGGGTTAGATACAGAGTAAATCTCCCTCTCCACCGTCCCCATCAAACACTCCCAGGACAGGAACAGCACGTGGTTGGATACAGAGTAAACCTCCCTCTACACTGTCCCAATCAAACTCAAAGGACAGGTACAGCACGGGGTTAGATACAGAGTAAATCTCGCTCTACACTCTCCAATCAAGCTCCCAGGACAGGTACAGCACGGGGTTAGATACAGAGTAAATCTCCCTCTACACTGTCCCCATCAAACACTCCCAGGACAGGTACAGCACGGGGTTAGATACAGAGTAAATCTCCCTCTACACTGTCCCAATCAAACTCCCAGGACAGGTACAGCACAGGGTTAGATACAGAGTAAATCTCCCTCTACACTGTCCCCATCAAACACTCCCAGGACAGGTACAGCACAGGGTTAGATACAGAGTAAAGCTCCTCCTAGACCATCCCAATCAAACAGTCCTAGGTCAAGTAAAGCATGGGGTTAGATACAGGGTAAATCTCCCTCTGCACTGCCAGCATCAAAAACTAGCAGGACAGGTATAGCATGGGGTTAGATACAGAGTAAAGGTCCCTCTACACATTCCCCATCAAACACTCCCAGGAGAGGTACAGCACAGGGTTAGATACAGAGCAAATCTCCCTCTATACTGTCCCCATCAAACACTCACAGGACAAGTACAGCATGGGGTTAGATACAGAGTAAAGATCCCTCTACACTGTCACCATCAAACACTCCCAGGACAGGTACAGCACGGGGTTAGATACACAGTAAATCTCCCTCTGCACTGTCCCCATCAAACACTCCCAGGACAGGTACAGCACAGGGTTAGATACAGAGTAAAGATCCCTCTACACTGTCACCATCAAACACTCCCAGGACAGGTACAGCACGGGGTTAGATACAGAGTAAATCTCCCTCTACACTGTCCCCATCAAACACTCCCTGGACAGGAACAGCACGGGGTTAGATACGCAGTTAATCTTCCTCTACACTGTCCCCATCAAACACTCCCAGGACAGGTACAGCACGGGGTTAGATACACAGTAAATCTCCCTCTGCACTGTCCCCATCAAACACTCCCAGGACAGGTACAGCATGGGGTTAGATACAGAGTAAAGGTCCCTCTACACCGTCCCGATCAAACACTCCCAGGACTGATACAGCACGGGGTTAGATACAACGTAAAGCTCCCTCTACACTGTCCCCATCAAACACTCCCAGGAGAGGTACAGCACAGGGTTAGATACAGAATAAATCTTCCTCTATACCAATCCAATCAAAAAGTCCCAGGAAAGATAGACCTCTTGGTAAGATACAGAGTAAAGCTCCTTCTACACTGTACCCATCAAACACTCCCAGAACAGGTACAGCACAGGGTTAGTTACAGAGTAAATCTCCCTCTACACTCTCCCAATCAAACTCCCAGGACAGGTACAGCACGGGGTTAGATACACAGTAAATCTCCCTCTGCACTGTCCCCATCAAACACTCCCGGGACAGGTACAGCACAGGGTTAGATACAGAGTAAATCTCCCTCTCCACCGTCCCCATCAAACACTCCCAAAACTGTTACAGCACGGGGTTAGATACAGAGTAAATCTCCCTCTACACTGTCCCAATCAAACTCCCAGGACAGGTACAGCACGGGGTTAGATACAGAGTAAATCTCCCTCTACACTGTCCCCATCAAACACTCCCAGGACAGGTACAGCACGGGGTTAGATACAGAGTAAATCTCCCTCTACACTGTCCCCATCAAACACTCCCAGGACAGGTACAGCACGGGGTTAGATACAGAGTAAATCTCCCTCTACACTGTCCCAATCAAACTCCCAGGACAGGTACAGCACGGGGTTAGATACAGAGTAAATCTCCCTCTACACTGTCCCCATCAAACACTCCCAGTAGACGTACAGCACAGGGTTAGATAGAGAGTAAAGCTCCCCCTAGATCATCCCCATCAAACTGTCCTAGGTCAAGTAAAGCATGGGGATAGATACAGGGTAAATCTCCCTCGGCACTGTCAGCATCAAAAACTCGCAGGACAGGTATAGCATGGGGTTAGATACAGAGTAAATCTCCCTCTATACTGTCCCCATCAAACACTCACAGGACAAGTACAGCATGGGGTTAGATACAGAGTAAAGATCCCTCTATACTGTCCCCATCAAACACTCACAGGACAAGTACAGCATGGGGTTAGATACAGAGTAAATCTCCCTCTATACTGTCCCCATCAAACACTCCCAGGACAGGTAATGCACGGTGTTAGATACAGAGTAAATCTCCCTCTACACTGTCCCCATCAAACATACCCAGAACAGGTAAAGCACAGGGTTAGATACAGAGTAAAACCCCCTCTACAGAGTCCCCATCACAAACTCCCAGGATGGGTACAGCACGTTGTTAGATACAGAGTAAACCTTCGTCTACACCGTCTCCATCTAATACTCCCAGGAGAGATACAGCATGGGGTTAGATACAGAGTAAAGATCTCTCTACATTGTCCCCATCAAACACTCCCAGGACAGGTACAGCACGGGGTTAGATACAGAGTAAATCTCCCTCTACACTGTCCCCATCAAACACTCCCAGGACAGGTACAGCATGGGGTTAGATACAGAGTAAATCTCCCTCTACACTGTCCCCATCAAACACTCGCAGGACAGATAAAGCACGCGGTTTGATACAGAGTAAAGCTCCCTCTACAGTGTCGCCATCAAACACTCCCAGGACAGGTACAGCACGGGGTTAGATACAGAGTAAATCTCCCTCTGCACTGTCCCCATCAAAGACTCCCAGTACAGGTACAGCACACGGATAGATAAAGAGTAAAGATCCCTCTACACCGTCCCCATCAAACACTCCCAGGGCAGGTACAGCACGGGGTTAGATACAGAGTAAATCTCACTCTATACTGTCCCCATCAAACACTCCCAGGACAGGTACAGCACGGGGTTAGATACTGAGTAAATCTCACTCTACACTGTCCCCATCAAACACTCCCAGGACAGGTACAGCACGGTGTTAGATATAGAGTATAGCTCCATCTACAATGTCCCCATCAAACACTCCCAGGACAGATACAGCACTGAGTTAGATATAGTAAATTTCGCTCTACACTCTCCCCATAAAACACTCCCACAACAATTACAACACGGGGTTAGATAGAGAGTAAATCTCCCTCTAAATAGTCTCCATCAAACACTCCGAGGACAGGTACAGCACAGGGTTAGATACAGAGTTAATCTCCCTCTACACTGTACCCATCAAACACTCACAGGACAGGTACAGCACAGGGTTAGATACAGAGTAAATTTCCCTCTACACTGTCCCCATCCAACACTCCCAGGACAGGTACAGCACGGGGTTAGATACAGAGTAAAGCTCCCTCTACACTGTCCCCAACAAACACTCCCAGGACAGGTACAGCATGGGGTCAGATACAGAGTAAATCTCCCTCTACACTGTCCCCATCAAACACTCCCAGGACAGGTACAGCACGGGGTTAGATACAGAGTAAATCTCCCTCTACACTGTCCCCATCAAACACTCCCAGGACAGGTACAGCACGGGTTTAGATACAGAGTAAAGCTCCCTCTACTACGTCCCCATCAAACACTCCCAGGACAGGTACAGCACGGGTTTAGATACAGAGTAAATCTCCCTCTACTACGTCCCCATCAGACACTCCCAGGACACTTGTACTAGGTTGTGTCATCATGTTGTTCCCAACCTCTCCACATGGGTTCAGTACAGGACAGATAATCAGCTCGAACGAGTTCGGAGTTTAACTCTAGATTCAACATCACCAGATAGACAATAAGAATGAACTCAGGGTTCTCAGGACCACACACACACAGACACACACACACACACACACACACACACACACACAGACACTGACACACACACACACACACACATGCTCACACACAGACACTCAGACACACACACACACACACACACACACACCCACACACACACACACACCCACACACACACACTCACACACACACACACAGTCACACACACACACACACACACACACACACACACTCACACACACACACACACACACACACACACACACACACTCACAGACAGACTCACACACACACACTCACACACACAGACACACACACAGACACCCTGACACACACAGATACACACACAGACACCCTGACACAGACACACACACACACAGACTCAGGCACAGACACACAAAGACACACACTCACATAAAAGCACATTGGGACACAGGCACACATACAGAGACACACAAACACACAGATGCACACACACAGGCACACACACAGGTACATATAAAAATATACAAGCACAGTCCTGCACGCGCACACACACTCAAACACACACACACACCCACATACAGAAACAGACAAACAGATACACACAGACTCACACATATGGCACTGGAAGATCCCAATACTCTGAGAATGAAATACAGGCATGGACAACAGGAAGATCCCAGGGGGTGCGAAAACAACACAAAAGGGCACAGGAAGATGCCAGGGGTCTGAAAACAACATACACACACACTCCCTCTCTCTCTATCTCTCACACACACGCAAACACAAATAATCTCACATACACACAAACACACCCACGCACACACACACAAACACACATAGAGAGACACACTCATACACACAAAAACACAAACAGCCACACACACAAGGACATACACATTCACACACATACACATCAATCAATCCCAGGACAGGTAGAGCAGGGGGTTAGATACAGAGTAAAGCTCCCTCTATGGTGTCCCCATCAAACACTCCCAGGACAGGTACAGCACGGGGTTAGATACAGAGTAAATCTCCCTCTACACTGTCCCCATCAAACACTCCCAGGACAGGTACAGCACGGGGTTAGATACAGAGTAAAGCTCCCTCCACACTGTCCCCATCAAACACTCCCAGGACAGGTACAGCATGGGGTTAGATACAGAGTAAATCTCCCTCTACACTGTCCCCATCAAACACTCCCAGGACAGGTACAGCACGGGGTTAGATACAGAGTAAATCTCCCTCTATAGTGTTCCAATCAAACACTCCCAGGACAGGTACAGCACGGGGTTAGATACAGAGTAAATCTCCCTCTACACTGTCCCCATCAAACACTCCCAGGACAGGTACAGCACGGGGTTAGATACAGAGTAAATCTCCCTCTATAGTGTTCCAATCAAACACTCCCAGGACAGGTACAGCACGGGGTTAGATACAGAGTAAATCTCCCTCCACACTGTCCCCATCAAACACTCCCAGGACAGGGTACAGCACGGGGTTAGATACCGTGCACAGCTCCCTCTGTCGCTCTCGGTTGATGTTACAGTGAAGATGGTGTTCAGAGCAGCTTAAATCATATCCGAGATCCACAATCCACGCAGACGGCTCATGGGATGTTGCCTTTTCCCTGGACAGGGCTAAATCCCGTTCGACAGAGACTGGCTCGGAGGTGCCTGGAGTTTGTGGCTCCCTCTCACCCCAACCGGGGAGCAGGTTCCCAGCCGGAATTCCGATGGGAGAATCCGGGACTCTCTCCTCCAAAGAGGCCTTGGGATCGTTGAGGAGTGAGACGGAGCGAGTCGGACCGAGCTGGCGTTTTGAGGGGACAGCGCCCGGGAGGCCTGGATGAGGCAGGGGTCTGACTGAGCTGCTGGAACGGTCTGTGGAGGGGCTGAATGGCCTCTCCAAGACAGACTCCCCAGCCGGACGCCCGGGTCGTGGACAAGGACCGGGGTTTTGGACCGTCCCTAATTGCCCTTTCGGCCTCAGCGGCTGGCTTTGGCCCAGCTGAGTCGGTGGGGCAGTTAGTGGGTCAATCGGGCGGCTGTGGCTCCTGGAGTCATGTGTGGGCCAGACCGGGCAAGGCCGGTGGGCTTCCTACCCTGAGGGGTACGAGTGAACCAGATGGGGATTTTTTTTGCCTCAGCGATCGGCGGCCCTTGAGCTCTCGCTCGGGTTTCTTCGAAGGCCTCGGGCCCATTCGTTCGCAGGCCTCCCTGTCCAGGCCCGACAGCGGGACAGTCGCCCAGGGGGGGCGTCGGCGGGGGAACCCCGGCTGCGACGCCCGCCGATCCGCCCGGTGTTGCTCCCCCCTCCCCTCCCCCTGCCCCTCCCCTGCCTCCCCTCCTCCTGCAGTCTGACACCCGCCCCACCCAACGCGATCGCCAAGGATAATTCCGCACCCCCACCCCCTTCCACCACTCTACTGCCAACCAAGCTCTCGCCTCCCCTCCACCCACCTCTCCCATTTCCCCCAACCTTATAACCACACCACCCCCCGCCCCACTCCTCCCCACTGGGACATTCAGAGCTCTCCCGGTTTCCGTACTCCCAGCGAGAGGGAGAGGTGGGGAAAGAGACGGAGCCGCTGACCGGTGGAGCCGCGAGGGTATCCGCACGGGACCCGCGAGCGAGCGCAGGGCTCAGGACCGCGGGAGCGACGAGAACCAGGGTAGGAGGGCGAGGGGAGCATGAGGAGGTATTTCTGTACCCACCCCGCCCCAGCCCCCGCCGTGAAAGGGGGGCAGCTTTGAAGTTTATTTTAACAATGAAAGATGCTTTCTCAGATAGATTTTGGCCTTGGAAGTGTCAGGACTCTCCGGGGACCGTGCGCTGGAATATCGAGACCCACTGCTCCCTAATCCACGACAAATATGAAAAGTTGGACTAAACATCAGACTGCCCCCATTCTACCAAACTGTTTAATTCAGGCTAACAGAATTTGAGCACCAGGTTAGCAAACTCAACTAGGCTTTATAAGGCTCCGGTCAGACCACATTTAGAATATCGTGAGCAATTTTGGGCCCCGTATCTCAGGAAGGATGTTCTGGCCCTGGACAGGGTCCAGAGGAGGTTCACGAGAACGATCCCAGGAGTGAAAGGCTTAACATATGAGGAACGTTTGAGGACTCTGGGTCTATACTCGATGGAGTTTAGAAGGATGAGGGGGTGGATCTGATTGAAACTTACAGAATACTGAAAGGCCTGGATAGAGTGGACGTGGGGAAGATGTTCCCATTAGTAGGAGAGACTAGGACCCGAGGGCACAGCCTCAGAGTAAAGGGAAGACCTTTTAGAACAGAGATGAGGAGAAACTTCTTTAGCCAGAGAGTGGTGAATCTATGGAATTCATTGCCACTGAAGGCTGTGGAGGCCGGGTCATTGAGTGTATTTAAGACCGAGATAGATAGGTTCTTGATTGGTAAGGGAATCAAAGGTTATGGGGAGAAGGCGGGAGAATGGTGTTGAGAAACTTATCAGCTGTGATTGAATGGCGGAGCAGACTCGATGGGCCGAATGGCCTAATTTCTGCTCCTATGTCTTATGGTCTTAACTCGTGGCAAAAGCAAGAAACATGAACTGCAAACTTCGAATCCGATAACTTCACCTTTACCCCCTTCCTAAACCCTGACACACACGCAACGTAGAAGGCAGACAAAAACCTGGATTTTAAGGGTGAGGTAAAACAATTCAATAGCACCAATCCCGGAGCACAGGGCTCGATGGGTTGATTTCGATCGAAGGTTTCCGAATTCTTTTCAGCTCTTTGTTGACGACGCGAGGTGGGTCTTCCAGCGCTTTCAGCCTGGTTGAGCACTTGCCTTTCAACATCTCCCACAGTGATTTTTCCCCTTGCCTCTTGGTGGGGGTTTTCAGAGAGAGAGAGAGAGAGAGCAGGTTGTAGACATATGAGGAGAAAAAGCTAGCTAACTATTATTGTGGAATTATTGGGATCTTTCCCACACAGGAGAAAGAGGTTTTAGACCGTGCTCCTTTCAAACTAGGAGCTATTCCGCTGCACTTCCCTCACACGAAAACCTGGTTCCCTGGCCAGGAGCCGATTAAAATGTTGTCAGGAGGCTCCCTTTGTCCAGGGCTCCATTCGGGCACCATCCTGTCTTTCATGGCAGATTCTGTTCCAGGACTGCAACATTGCATGTATCTCTCATGCTGTTCCAGGGGACATGTCTTTCAAACTGCAGCCATTGTAGTTTTAATCCACCGTCCAATAGAAAATAAAAAGGTATGTTCCTTATAGAAGATACCTATAGCTCTACCGACAAACTGCTTCTGAACTTGGTTTAAGAGGGCCGAAATAATCTTTTCTTTCATTCATTCAAGGGATGTGGGCGTCGCTGCGTGAGTCAGCATTTGTTTCCTGTCCCTAAATGCCCCTTGAGAAGGTGGTGGTGAGCCGCTGCAGTCCCTGTGGTGTAGGTGCATCCACAGCGCTGTTAGGGAGGGAATTCCAGGATTTTGACCCAGCGACAGTGAAGGAACGGCCAATATATTTCCAAGTCGGGATGGTGAGGGGCTCGGAGGGGAAATTCCAGGTGGTGATGTTCCCATGTGTCTGCTGCCCTTGTCCTTCTAGATGGTAGAGGAGGTGGATTTGGGCAGCACTGTCGAAGGAGCCTTGGTGAGTTGCTGCAGTGCATCTTGTAGATGGTACACACACTGCAGCCACTGTGTGTCGGTGGTGGAGGGAGAGAATGTTTGTGGATGGGGAGCTGATCAAGCGGGGCTGCTTTGTCCTGGATGGTGTCGAGCTTCTTGAGTGTTGTGGGAGCTGCACTCATCCAGGCAAGTGGGGAGTATTCCATCATATTCCTGACTGGTGCCTTGTAGATGGTGGACAGGCTCTGGGGAGTCAGGAGGTGAGTTACTCTCTGCAGCATTCCCAGCCTCTGACCTGCTCTTGTAACCACAGTATTTATATGGCTGGTCCAGTTCAGTTTCTGGTCAATGGTAACCCCCAGGATGTTGATAGTGGGGGATTCAGTGATGGTAATGGTATTGAACGTCAAGGGGCGATGGTTGGATTCTCTCTTGTTGGAGATGATCATTGCCTGGCACTTGTGTGGTGTGAATGTTACTCACCACTTGTCAGCCCAAGCCTGGATATTGTCCAGGTCTTGCTGCATTTGGACAGGGGCTGCTTCAGTATCTGGGGAGTCGCGAATGGTGCTGAACATTGTGCGATCATCAGCGAACATCCCCACTTCTGACCTTATGATGGAGGGAAGGTCATTGATAAAGCAGCTGAAGATGGTTGGGCCTGGGACACTTTGATATACTTACGTGGGTTCATACACTCATTTTAACACTGCAACTCCTCTTTAGGGGTGAAGCTGGTTCAGTGGCGATATCGCTGATGCTCTGGGGGACAGGTGGTTCAACTCCCACTAATGCTGCTGGTGGAATTTAAATTCAATGAATGAAATCTTGGATAGAAAGCTTATCTCAGTAGCTGTGACCATGAGGTTATTATTGAGCACTGTGAAAACCCATCTATTGTGAACGATGCAGTTGGTAAAGCTGAGTTATTTACAGAAAATTCAGTAGCGGACTATCGACCTCCCTTAAAACATATTATAGGCGCTCAATTCTGTCCAGATTAAACGTTCCAGCTGGTGGGAAGCTCTCCCTCCTTTAACTTGAGTGCATTTAACCCAATCAGAAACATGTTGGACAATTTCAGGACCGTAATGGACATACATATCAACATTTGGGGTTCCCATTAAAGGGGGAACCAGGGGTTTCTTTGATGTCATAGTTCCCATTTTTACTCAATAATATACACAAAAAAACAACCCAGAAATTACTTACTTTTCACCTCCAGGGGACTCGAACCCCGGGGTATACTGCTACTACTTTGTCAACAAGTAATCTTTCACTAAATTAGTGGCCAAATTAATCTGACTGTTGGAGATGAATCACACCGAGGCATACGCAGGAACCCGATTTATTACTTGTGCACAAGGGAGAACTACACAGCGAGAGTAATTGCACCATCTCAAAGCAGAACACACAAACACTGGCTTAAAAGCATGTTGCAACCAATCTGTAGATGTTGAACATCTCAGTCTGCTTATTTGCATTCATTTACTGACCAATCCATGCTTTAGTTAATTTGTATTCCCACCACAACAGAGGCGGTGCCTGCGCATTTGGTTAAAACAACTTTGAAAACATTCGGACTGAGAAAGAACAACAAGGAATGTCTCAGTGCTCCTCCTACAACAGCGGTCAGACAAGATGGTATGATTCTTCAAGGCTGCTGTATTTTCTCTAACGCCAAGATATTTAATACAATTTCTCCATTAATGCATTTACTACTAAGTGGGTTCAATAATTGTTAGGGGCACCACAATTGGGGACAGCGTAGAGGGAGCTTTAGTCAGTAGATAACCCCGTGCTGTACCTGTCCTGGGAGTGTTTGATGGGGACAGTGTAGAGGGAGATTTACTCTGTAACTAACCCTGTGCTGTACCTGTCCTGGGAGTGTTTGATGGGGACAGTGTAGAGGGAGAGTTACTCTGTATCTAACCCCGTGCTGTACCTGTCCTGGGAGTGTTTGATGGGGACAGTGTAGAGGGAGATTTACTCTGTATCTAACCTCGTGCTGTACCTGTCCTGGGAGTGTTTGTTGGGGACAGTGTAGAGGGAGCTGTACTCTGTTTCTAAGCCCGTGCTGTGTCTGTCCTGGGACTGTTTGATGTGGACAGTGTAGAGGGAGCTTTACTCTGTATCTAACCCCGTGCTGTACCTGTCCTGGGAGTGTTTGATGGGGACGGTGTAGAGGGAGCAGTAGTCTGTATCTAACCAAATGCTGTACCTGTCCTGGGAGTGTTTGATGGCAACAGTGTAGAGGGAGATTTACTCTGTATCTAACCCCGTGCTGTACCTGTCCTGGGAGTGTTTGATGGGGACAGTGTAGAGGGAGATTTACTCTGTATCTAACCCTGTGCTGTTCCTGTCCTGGGAGTGTTTGATGGGGACAGTGTAGAGGGAGATTTACTCTGTATCTAACCCCGTGCTGTACCTGTCCTGGGAGTGTTTGATGGGGACAGTGTAGAGGGAGATTTACTCTGTATCTGACCCCATGCTGTACCTGTCCTGGGAGTGTTTGATGGGGACAGTGTAGAGGGAGATTTACTCTGTATCTAACCCCGTGCTGTACCTGTCCTGGGAGTGTTTGATGGGGACAGTGTAGAGGGAGCTTTACTTTGTATCATACCAAATGCTGTGTCTGTCCTGGGAGTATTTGATGGGGATGGTGTAGAGGGAGATTTACTTTGTATCTAACCCCGTGCTGTACCTGTCCTGAGAGATCTGGATGGGGACAGTGTAGAGGGAGATTTACTCTGTATCTAACCCCGTGCTGTACCAGTCCGGGGAGTGTTTGATGGGGACGGTGTAGAGGGAGATTTACTCTGTATCTAACCCCGTGCTGTACCAGTCCGGGGAGTGTTTGATGGGGACAGTGTAGAGGGAGATTTACTCTGTATCTAACCCCGTGCTGTACCTGTCCTGGGAGTGTTTGATGGGGACAGTCTAGAGGTAGATTTACTCTGTATCTAACCCCGTGCTGTACCTGTCCTGAGAGTGTTTGATGGGGACAGTGCAGAGGGAGATTTACTCTGTATCTAACCCCGTGCTGTACCTGTCCTGGGAGTGTTTGATGGGGACTGTGTAGAGGGAGATTTACTCTCTATCTAACCCTGTGCTGTACATGTGCTGGAAGTTTTTGATGGGGACAGTGTAGAGGGAGATTTACTCTGTATCTAACCCCGTGCTGTACCTGTCCTGGGAGTGTTTGATGGGGACAGTGTAGAGACAGCTTTACTCTGTATCTAATCCCGTGCTGTACCTGTCCTGGGAGTGTTTGATGGAGACGGTGTAGAGGGAGATTTACTCTGTATCTAAACCCGTGCTGTACCTCTCGTGGGAATGTTTGATGGGAACAGTGTAGAGGGAGCTTTAATCTCTATCTAACCCCATGCTGTACCCGTCCTGGGATTGTTTGATGGGGACAGTGTAGAGGGAGATTTATTCTGTTTCTCGTAAAGATTTCCTCTCATCAGGTGCTGGAGGATTTCCCGGATTGCGAACACCCAGGGATCACTGGGTGCTGCCGTTGAGGCGTTGATGATTAGCGAGAGTCTCGACGCTCCCCCCGACACGATTTTCAGTTCCTTCTCATTCGGCGCAGCCGGAGCTGTTGTCCCATCGATATCCGCCCACCCACCCAGCCACTCTCGGTGTGGCCGCCGCTGCCTTGTCCAACCATCCCTGCGCCTGTAGTTTTCTGCCTTTTGACCTTAAAATTGATTTGGACTCACGGGCGCAGCTGAAACATCGGTGTCCGCCCCACCCTCACGTCACAATCTTCATTGTCTTTGTTCTATTTCAGTAACTTGCCTCTGTTTTTGTTCCCGTCAAATATTTTTTGAAGGGAACCTGGGGGTGGGTCATTGAGCACGTATAAATAGGCCACAGTGGGCGCCTGGGTTACATTCCCACTACCCAAGGTTAAACCTGCCGCTTATAAAGAGGGAGGAGTAGCCGACTGGTCTGGCCTTTCAAGCTTGCTCTGTTTTCATTGCTGGTGGCCGTCTCTCTCTTTGTTTGTAGGTTAGGGGTTGCTCCGTTAACTTGCAGTTTGGAAGGTGCGCCCTGACCACCAGGCTTCTTTCTTTTCCAGGCACCTTTCTCCGAACCCTCAACTGCTTTGTCCGATTCTTCCAAAATGTAAGTGCACATCTGAGATCGAGGTCTGTAACCAGGCGAAGCGGTCCGCTTCACGTTGGGTCAGCCTCACCAGTGGCTAAATCAGCAGGGGTCCGCTTCCAAAATTCCATAACGCCACCCCCCCCCGGGTCTGAGACCCAACGACAGGTAGGGAGACGCGAGGGCTGGGGTGGGGGGCCGGTTGGGTGGTGGGTGGAGGTGTGCTGATTTGGAAAAGAGTGTGTGTGTGTGTGTGTGTGTGTGTGTGTGTGTGTGTGTGTGTGTGTGTGTGTGTGTGTGTGTGTGTGTGAGAGAGGGAGAGTGCCCGTGTGTGTGTGTGTGTGTGAGAGGGAGAGTGCCTGTGTGTGTGTGTGTGTGTGTGTGTGTGTGTGTGTGTGTGTGTGAGAGGGAGAGTGCCTGTGTGTGTGTGTGTGTGTGTGTGTGTGTGTGTGAGAGGGAGAGTGCCTGTGTGTGTGTGTGTGTGTGTGTGAGAGGAAGAGTGCCTGTGTGTGTGTGTGTGTGAGAGGGAGAGTGCCTGTGTGTGTGTGTGAGTGCGTGTGTGAGGAGGTTTTGAAAAGAGTGTGTGTGTGTGTGTGTGTGCGTGTGTGAGCAGGTTTTGAAAAGAGTGTGTGTGTGTGTGTGTGTGTGTGTGTGTGTGTGTGAGTGCGTGTGTGAGCAGGTTTTGAAAAGAGTGTGTGTGTGTGTGTGTGTGTGTGTGTGAGCAGGTTTTGAAAAGAGTGTGTGTGTGTGTGTGTGTGTGTGTGTGTGTGCATGTGTGAGCAGGTTTTGAAAAGAGTGTGTGTGTGTGTGTGAGAGAGTGCCTGTGTTTATGTGTGTGTGTGTGCGTGTGTGAGAGAAAGAGTGCCTGTGTGTGCATGCGTGTGAGTGCGTGTGTGAGTGGGTTTTGAGAAGAGTGTGTGTGTGTGTGTGTGTGCGTGTGTGAGAGAGATTGTGTGTTCATGTGCATATGAGTGTGTGTTTGTGTCTGTGCGTGAGAGGGTGTGTGTGAATGTGTGTGTGTGTGTGCATGTGTGTGAAAGAGTGTGTGTGTTTCTGTATGTGTGTGCGTGTGAGTGTGTGTGTTGCTTGTGTGTGAGAGCGTGTGAGTGTGAGTGTGGGTGTGAGTGTGGGTGTGAGTGTGGGTGTGAGTGTGGGTGTGAGTGTGGGTGTGAGTGTGGGTGTGAGTGTGAGTGTGAGTGTGAGTGTGGGTGTGGGTGTGGGTGTGGGTGTGGGTGTGGGTGTGGGTGTGGGTGTGAGTGTGGGTGTGAGTGTGAGTGTGAGTGTGGGTGTGAGTGTGAGTGTGGGTGTGAGTGTGGGTGTGAGTGTGGGTGTGAGTGTGGGTGTGAGTGTGGGTGTGAGTGTGGGTGTGAGTGTGGGTGTGAGTGTGGGTGTGAGTGTGAGTGTGAGTGTGGGTGTGAGTGTGGGTGTGAGTGTGGGTGTGAGTGTGGGTGTGAGTGTGAGTGTGAGTGTGGGTGTGAGTGTGGGTGTGAGTGTGGGTGTGGGTGTGGGTGTGGGTGTGAGTGTGAGTGAGAGTTTGAGTGTGGGTGTGAGTGTGGGTGTGAGTGTGGGTGTGAGTGTGCGTGTGAGTGTGGGTGTGAGTGTGGGTGTGAGTGTGGGTGTGAGTGTGGGTGTGAGTGTGGGTGTGAGTGTGGGTGTGAGTGTGGGTGTGAGTGTGGGTGTGAGTGTGGGTGTGAGTGTGGGTGCGGGCGTGGGTGCGGGCGTGGGTGCGGGCGTGGGCGTGGGCGTGAGCGTGGGCGTGAGCGTGGGCGTGAGCGTGGGCGTGGGCGTGAGTGTGGGCGTGGGCATGGGTGTGAGCATGAGCGTGGGTGTGTGGGTGTGGGTGTGAGTGTGGGTGTGGGTGTGAGTGTGGGTGTGGGTGTGGGTGTGGGTGTGAGTGTGGGTGTGTGGGTGTGGGTGTGGGTGTGGGTGTGTGGGTGTGGGTGTGAGTGTGAGTGTGAGTGTGGGTGTGGGTGTGGGTGTGGGTGTGGGTGTGTGTGTGAGCGTGGGTGTGTGGGTGTGGGTGTGGGTGTGAGTGTGGGTGGGATTGTGTGTGGGTGTGGGTGTGGGTGTGGGTGTGAGTGTGAGTGTGAGTGTGGGTGTGGGTGTGAGTGTGGGTGTGAGTGTGGGTGTGGGTGTGAGTGTGAGTGTGAGTGTGAGTGTGGGTGTGGCTGTGGCTGTGGCTGTGGCTGTGGGTGTGGGTTTGGGTGTGGGTGTGAGTGTGAGTGTGAGTGTGGGTGTGGGTGTGGGTGTGGGTGTGGGTTTGGGTGTGAGTGTGAGTGTGAGTGTGAGTGTGGGTGTGAGTGTGAGTGTGAGTGTGAGTGTGAGTGTGAGTGTGAGTGTGGGTGTGGGTGTGGGTGTGGGTGTGAGTGAGCGTGGGTGTGAGCATGGGTGTGTGGGTGTGAGCGTGGGCGTGTGGGTGTGTGTGTGAGTGTGGGTGTGAGTGTGGGTGTGAGTGTGGGTGTGAGTGTGGGTGTGAGCGTTGGCGTGTGGGTGTGAGCGTGGGCGTGTGGGTGTGTGTGTGAGTGTGGGTGTGAGTGTGGGTGTGAGCGTGGGCGTGTGGGTGTGAGCGTGGGCGTGTGGGTGTGAGTGTGGGCGTGTGGGTGTGAGCGTGAGTGTGGGTTTGGGTGTAGGTGTGAGTGTGGGTGTAGGTGTGAGTGGGTGTGAGTGTGAGTGTGAGTGTGAATGTGAGTGTGGGTGTGAGTGTGGGTGTGAGTGTGGGTGTGAGTGTGGGTGTGAGTGTGGGTGTGAGTGTGGGTGTGGGTGTAGGTGTGAGTGTGGGTGTGGGTGTGAGTGTGGGTGTGAGCGTTGGCGTGTGGGTGTGAGCGTGGGCGTGTGGGTGTGGGTGTGGGTGTAGGTGTGAGTGTGAGTGTGAGTGTGGGTGTGGGTGTGGGTGTGTGTGTGAGTGTAAGTGTGGGTGTGGGTGTGAGTGTGGGTGTGAGTGTGGGTGTGAGTGTGAGTGAGAGTTTGAGTGTGGGTGTGAGTGTGGGTGTGAGTGTGGGTGTGAGTGTGGGTGTGAGTGTGGGTGTGAGTGTGGGTGTGAGTGTGGTGTGAGTGTGGGTGTGAGTGTGGGTGTGGGTGTGGGTGTGAGTGTGGGTGCGGGCGTGGGCGTGGGCGTGAGCGTGGGCGTGAGCGTGGGCGTGAGCGTGGGCGTGAGCGTGGGCGTGGGCGTGTGTGTGAGTGTGAGTGTGGGTGTGGGTGTGAGTGTGGGTGTGGGTGTGGGTGTGAGTGTGGGTGTGAGTGTGAGTGTGAGTGTGAGTGTGGGTGTGGGTGTGGGTGTGAGTGTGAGTGTGAGTGTGAGTGTGAGTGTGGGTGTGGGTGTGAGTGTGAGTGTGAGTGTGAGCGTGGGCGTGTGGGTGTGAGCGTGGGCGTGTGGGTGTGAGCGTGGGCGTGTGGGTGTGGGTGTGAGTGTGGGTGTGGGTGTGAGTGTGGGTGTGGGTGTGAGTGTGGGTGTGAGCGTTGGCGTGTGGGTGTGAGTGTGAGTGTGAGTGTGAGTGTGAGTGTGAGTGTGAGTGTGGGTGTGGGTGTGAGTGTGGGTGTGTGTGTGGGCGAGTGGGTGTGGGTGTGAGTGTGGGTGTGAGCGTGGGCGTGTGGGTGTGAGCGTGGGCGTGTGGGTGTGAGCGTGGGCGTGTGGGTGTGGGTGTGAGTGTGGGTGTAGGTGTGAGTGTGGGTGTGGGTGTGGGTGTGAGTGTGGCTGTGGGTGTGGGTGTGGGTGTGAGTGGGTGTGTGTGTGAGTGTGGGTGTGTGTGTGAGTGTGGGTGTGAGTGTGGGTGTGGGTGTGGGTGTGAATGTGGGTGTGGGTGTGGGTGTGAGTGTGGGTGTGTGGGTGTGGGTGTGGGTGTGGGTGTGTGGGTGTGGGTGTGGGTGTGGGTGTGAGTGTGAGTGTGAGTGTGGGTGTGGGTGTGTGTGTGAGCGTGGGTGTGTGGGTGTGGGTGTGGGTGTGAGTGTGGGTGGGATTGTGTGTGGGTGTGGGTGTGTGTGTGGGTGTGGGTGTGAGTGTGAGTGTGGGTGTGAGTGTGAGTGTGAGTGTGAGTGTGAGTGTGAGTGTGAGTGTGAGTGTGAGTGTGAGTGTGAGTGTGAGTGTGAGTGTGAGTGTGAGTGTGAGTTTGGGTGTGGGTGTGGGTGTGAGTGTGGGTGTGAGCGTGGGCGTGTGGGTGTGGGTGTGAGTGTGGGTGTGAGCGTGGGTGTGAGCGTGGGTGTGAGTGTGGGCGTGTGGTTGTGAGTGTGGGCGTGTGAGCGTGGGCGTGTGGGTGTGAGCGTGAGTGTGGGTCTGGGTGTAGGTGTGAGTGTGGGTGTAGGTGTGTGTGTGGGTGTGGGTGTGAGTGTGAGTGTAAGTGTGGGTGTGAGTGTGGGTGTGAGTGTGGGTGTGAGCGTGGGTGTGAGCGTGGGCGTGTGGGTGTGTGTGTGAGTGTGTGTGTGAGTGTGGGTGTGAGCGTGGGTGTGAGCGTGGGTGTGAGCGTGGGCGTGTGGGTGTGGGTGTGAGTGTGAGTGTGGGTGTGAGTGTGGGTGTGAGTGTGGGTGTGAGTGTGAGTGTGAGTGTGAGTGTGGGTGTGGGTGTGGGTTTGGGTGTGAGTGTGAGTGTGAGTGTGAGTGTGAGTGTGAGTGTGAGTGTGAGTGTGAGTGTGAGTGTGAGTGTGAGCGTGGGTGTGAGTGTGGGCGTGTGGGTGTGAGCGTGGGCGTGTGGGTGTGAGCGTGGGCGTGTGGGTGTGGGTGTGAGTGTGGGTGTGGGTGTGAGTGTGGGTGTGCGTGTGGGTGTGAGTGTGAGTGTGAGTGTGAGTGTGAGTGTGAGTGTGAGTGTGGGTGTGTGTGTAAGTGTGTAGGTGTGGGTGTGGGTGTGGGTGTGGGTGTGTGTGTGAGTGTGGGTGTGAGCGTGGGCGAGTGGGTGTGGGTGTGAGTGTGGGTGTGAGCGTGGGCGTGTGGGTGTGAGCGTGGGCGTGTGGGTGTGGGTGTGAGTGTGGGTGTAGGTGTGAGTGTGGGTGTGGGTGTGGGTGTGAGTGTGGCTGTGGGTGTGGGTGTGGGTGTGGGTGTGAGTGGGTGTGTGTGTGAGTGTGGGTGTGTGTGTGAGTGTGGGTGTGGGTGTGGGTGTGGGTGTGGGTGTGAGTGTGAGTGTGGGTGTGTGGGTGTGGGTGTGTGGGTGTGTGGGTGTGTGCGTGTGGGTGTGAGTGTGAGTGTGAGTGTGAGTGTGAGTGTGAGTGTGGGTGTGGGTGTGTGTGTGAGCGTGGGTGTGTGGGTGTGGGTGTGGGTGTGAGTGTGGGTGGGATTGTGTGTGGGTGTGGGTGTTGTGTGGGTGTGGGTGTGAGTGTGAGTGTGAGTGTGGGTGTGGGTGTGGGTGTGGGTGTGAGTGTGAGTGTGAGTGTGAGTGTGAGTGTGAGTGTGGCTGTGAGTGTGAGTTTGGGTGTGGGTGTGAGTGTGAGTGTGAGTGTGAGTGTGAGTGTGAGTGTGGGTGTGGGTGTGGGTGTGAGCGTGGGTGTGAGCGTGGGCGTGTGGGTGTGGGTGTGGGTGTGGGTGTGAGTGTGGGTGTGAGCGTGGGTGTGAGCGTGGGCGTGTGGGTGTGGGTGTGAGTGTGGGCGTGTGGTTGTGAGTGTGGGCGTGTGGTTGTGAGTGTGGGCGTGTGGGTGTGAGCGTGTGCGTGTGGGTGTGAGCGTGAGTGTGGGTGTGGGTGTAGGTGTGAGTGTGGGTGTAGGTGTGAGTGTGGGTGTGGGTGTGAGTGTGAGTGTAAGTGTGGGTGTGTGTGTGGGTGTGAGTGTGGGTGTGAGCGTGGGTGTGAGCGTGGGTGTGAGCGTGGGCGTGTGGGTGTGGGTGTGAGTGTGGGTGTGAGTGTGGGTGTGAGTGTGGGTGTGAGTGTGGGTGTGAGTGTGGGTGTGAGTGTGGGTGTGAGTGTGGGCGTGTGGGTGTGAGCGTGGGCGTGTGGGTGTGAGCGTGAGTGTGGGTGTGGGTGTAGGTGTGAGTGTGGGTGTGGGTGTGAGTGTGAGTGTAAGTGTGGGTGTGTGTGTGGGTGTGAGTGTGGGTGTGAGTGTGGGTGTGAGCGTGGGTGTGAGCGTGGGCGTGTGGGTGTGTGTGTGAGTGTGGGTGTGTGTGTGAGTGTGGGTGTGAGCGTGGGTGTGAGCGTGGGCGTGTGGGTGTGGGTGTGAGTGTGGGTGTGAGTGTGGGTGTGAGTGTGGGTGTGAGTGTGGGCGTGTGGGTGTGAGCGTGAGTGTGGGTGTGGGTGTAGGTGTGAGTGTGGGTGTAGGTGTGAGTTTGGGTGTGGGTGTGAGTGTGAGTGTGGGTGT
>NW_024470786.1:1896639-1901639 GCF_017639515.1 Carcharodon carcharias | reverse complement strand
GGTGTCTCTCAGACTCTCTCTCTCAGGGAGATATCTGTACACTGACTGGTGTCTCTCAGTCCCCTCTCTCTCTCTCAGGGAGATATCTGTACACTGACTGGTGTCTCTCTGTCCCTTCTCTCTCAAAGGGAGATATCTGTCCAATGACTGGGGTCTCTCAGTACCCTCTCTCTCAGATAGATAACTGTACACTGACTGGAGTCTCTCAGTCCCTCTATCTCTCAGGGAGATTTCTGTACACTAACTGGTGTCTCTCAGACCCTCTCTCTCAAGGAGATATCTGTACACTGACTGGTGTCTCTCAGTCCCCTATCTCTCTCAGGGAGATATTTGTACACTGACTGGTGTCTCTCAGTCCCCTCTCTCTCAGGGAGATATTTGTACACTGACTGGTGTTTCTCAGTCCCTCTCTCTCAGGGAGATATCTGTACACTGACTGGTGTCTCTCAGTCCCCTCTCTCTCAGGGTGATATCTGTACACTGACTGGTGTCTCTCAGTCACTCTCTCTCAGGGAGATATCTGTACACTGGTGTCTCTCAGTCACTCTCTCTCAGGGAGATATCTGTACACTGACTGGTGTCTCTCAGTCCCTCTCTCTCAGGGAGATATCTGTACACTGACTGGTGTCTCTCAGTCACTCTCTCTCAGGGAGATGTCTGTACACTGACTGGTGTCTCTCAGTACCTCTCTCTCAGGGAGATATCTGTACACTGACTGGTGGCTCTCAGTCCCCTCTCTCTCAAGGAGATATCTGTACACTGACTGGTGTCTCTCAGTCCCTCTCTCTCAGGGAGATATCTGTACACTGACTGGTGTCTCTCAGTCCCTCTCTCTCAGGGAGATATCTGTACACTGACTGGTGGCTCTCAGTCCCCTCTCTCTCAAGGAGATATCTGTACACTGACTGGTGTCTCTCAGTCCCTCTCTCTCAGGGAGATATCTGTACACTGACTAGTGTCTCTCAGTCCCCTCTCTCTCAGGGTGATATCTGTACACTGACTGGTGTCTCTCAATCCCCTCTCCCTCAGGGAGATATCTGTACACTGACTGGTGTCTCTCAGTCACTCTCTCTCAGGGAGATATATGTACACTGACTGGTGTCTCTCAGTCACTCTCTCTCAACGAGATTTCTGTACACTGACTGGTGTCTCTCAGTCCCTCTCTTTCTCAGGGAGATATCTGTACACTGACTGGTGTCTCTCAGTCACTCTCTCTCAACGAGATTTCTGTACACTGACTGGTGTCTCTCAGTCTCTCTCTCTCAGGGAGATATCTGTACACTGACGGGTGTCTCTCAGTCCCTCTCTCTCAGGGAGATATCTGTACACTGACTAGTTTCTCTCATTCCTTCTCTCTCTCTCTCAACGAGATTTCTGTACACTGACTGGTGTCTCTCAGTCCCTCTCTTTCTCAGGGAGATATCTGTACACTGACTGGTGTCTCTCAGTCTCTCTCTCTCAGGGAGATATCTGTACACTGACTGGTGTCTCTCAGTCACTCTCTCTCAGGGAGATATCTGTACACGGACTGGTGTCTCTCAATCCCTCTCTCTCTCAGGGAGATATCTGTACACAGACTGGTGTCTCTCAGTCCCCTCACTCTCAGGGAGATATCTGTACACTAACTGGTGTCTCTCAGTCCCCTCTGTCTCAGGGAGATATCTGTACACTGACTGGTGTCTCTCAGTCCCTCTCTCTCAGGGAGATATCTGTACACTAACTGGTGTCTCTCAGTCCCCTCTCTCTCAGGGAGATATCTGTACACTGACTGGTGTCTCTCAGTCCCTTCTCTCTCTCTCTCAACGAGATATCTGTACACTGTTTTTCAATGATGGACCAGCGTTGACTTGAAAGAAAAAAACAGAGATCAAACCAAAAATCTTTAGATGCTGGAAATCCAAAACAATAACTCCAATACCTGGAAAAACTCAGCAGGTCTGGCAGCATCGGTGGAGAAGAAAAGAGTTGATGTTTCGAATCCTTATGACTTCTCCCCCGATGCTGCCAGACCTGCTGAAATTTTCCAGGAATTTCTGTTTTTGTTTTGGATTTGAAAGAATGTGAGTCGGTGTTTTTGATGATTGGAGGAATTTTATTGCTTTATTGCTGACAGCCTTTACAAGGCATTGCGAAACTTCACTGAGCAGTTTGCCATCTGTCTCTCATACTGCTCATCGAATTCTGCATTCTGTGCTACAGTGAAGTGATTCTTCCAGTCTCCAACTTGACCTGGGAGAGAGAGCGAGACAGGGAGAGCGAGGGACAGAGAGAGTAAGAGACAGAGAGAGAGACAGAGACACAGAGAGACAGAGAAAGAGAGAGACAGAGAAAAAGAGAGAGAGAGAGACAGACAGAGAGAGGTTCAGAGACAGAGAGAGAGACAGAGAGGGAGAGACAGACAGAGACAGAGAGGAAGAGAGAGAGATAGAGACAGAGACAGAGAGAGAGACAGACAGACAGAGATACAGAGACAGAGAAAGAGAGAGACAGAGCGAGAGACAGAGAGGGACAGAGAGAGACATAGGGAGAGAGAGAGAGACAGAGAGGGGGACAGAGAGGGAGAGAGACATAGAATGAAACAACGAGAGACAGAGAGACAGAGAGATAGAGAGAGAGAGACAGAGAGAGAAAGACAGAGGGAGAGACAGAGAGGGAGAGAGAGTCATAGATAGAAACAGAGAGAGGGAGAGAGAGGGCAAGAGTGGGCGCGAGAGGGCGAGAGAGGGGAGATTGTTTAAATACACGTTAATGGGTGTGACCTTAACTCCCCACTTTCCACCCCCTCCCCGGGGATAACGTTCCCCCTGCCCGCTGTCGAAGGAGCCTTGGTGAGTCGCTGCAGTGCATCTTGTAGATGGTACACACTGCAGCTACTGTGCGTCGGTGGTGGAGGGAGTGAGTGTTTGTGGAAGGGGTCCTGATCAAGCGGGGCTGCTTTGTCCTGGATGGTGTCGAGCTTCTTGAGTGTTGTGGGAGCTGCACTCACCCAGGCAAGTGGGGAATATTCCATCACACTCCTGACTGGTGCCTTGTAGATGGTGGACAGGCTTTGGGGAGTCAGGAGGTGAGTTACTCTCCGCAGGATTCCCAGCCTCTGACCTGCTCGTGTAGCCACAGTATTTATATGGCTGGTCCCAGTTCAGTTTCTGGTCAATGGTAACCCCCAGGATGTTGATAGTGGGGGATTCAGTGATGGTAATGGCATTAAATGTCAAGGGGCGATGGTTAGATTCTCCCTTGTCGGAGATGGCCATTGCCTGACACTTGTGTGGGGTGAATGATCTGACTGAATCTGCTTCCACCGCCCTTTCAGGCAGCGCCTTCCAGACCACAACAACTCGCTGGGTCCCAAATAAATAGATTCCCCATCTCCCCCTCTGGTTCCTTTCCCCAACTGCCTTCAATCCATGTCCTTCTGGCTTTCCCCACCCTCCTGCCACTGGGAACAGTTTCTCCTCGGTCCCTCGATCCCAACCCCCCTTCCCGATTGGGAGCGCCTCGATCCAATCTAACAACCCAGCCCCCCTCCCCTCACCCCCTTAACCTTCTCCGCTCTTAAAGGGAACAATCCCAGCTCCTCCCGGTCTCTCCACACGGACTGAAGTCCCCTCATCCCCCACCGGAAGCATTCTGCACCCTCTCCGAGGACCTCAACACCCTTCCCAAAGTGCGGAGCCTGGAATTGGAGACGGTACTATATGTTGGAGGTGAACCCAGAGTTCTGTAAAGGGTTTAAAGTGACCTCCCTGCTCTTGTATTCCACGCCCCTATTAAAAAGCCCAGGGTACTGTCTGCTTTATTCACCGCTCTCTCAACCTGTCCCGCCCTCTTCAATGATGGGGCCTGTTCTGAACCGATGCCCTGAACCACACTCACGTGGGACTAACAACTCAGCAACTGCAAAGGGACAATGTAGAGCATATGGTTCGGGGGGGGGTGGTGGGGGTGGGTGTTGAGGGGGGGTGACGTGGTGGGGAAGACCCTGAGCCTCGGCCTTCATCTCCTCTCACAGGCAGAGCAGGAAAGTCCCAGGCTGCAAACCCGGCCTACTCCTCAGCCCACCGATCCCATGGAGACGGGTGTGTGTGTGCGTGTGTGGAGTGGGGGGGAGAGGCGGGTGATCTGGACGGTTGGGCTTGGAGAGTTCTATAAAGGGTTTGTAGCCCCGGCACTCTCTGCTCCAGCACCCCCTTTTAGAATTGTCCCCTCTATTTTATATTGTCTCTCCGCCTTCTTCCGACGCAAATAGATCAACTCGCACTTCTCTGTGTGTTAAACTGTATCTGCCACTTGTCCGCCCATTTCTCCAGCCTGTCTGTGGCCTCCCCAGAGTCCGTTACTCGGTTCCCCCCTACATTTCAGGGCTTCCTGTCCTCTGCAAACTTTGAAATGATCTTTCTGTCTGCACCCACGCCCCAGTTCCTGATGCACATGAGACAGAGCGTCTATGGACCTCTCAGAATTCGGGCCCTCAACTCCCCGTCGGACATCAACCAGGCCTCAATGCGGCAAGGTCAGGGGGCAGGAAACCCCCGGCTGATGTTGTATGCGACCCCTCCCACCGGGCCCTGAGGAGGAACGTGACTCTCCACGCCCAACCACCCAGCCACCCCGCTCCCCACTCCGCACACACCCGTCGCCATGGGATCGGTGGGTTGAGGAGTAGGCCGGGCTTGCAGCCTGGGACTTTCTTGCTCTGCGTGCGTGAGGAGATGAAGGCCGAGGCTCAGGTTCTTCCCCACCACGTCGTTTCCCCCCCGTCCCCCACCCCCGAACCATATGCTCTACATTGACCCTTTTCAACTGCTGAGTTGTTAGTCCCACGTGGGTGCGGTTCAGGGTGTCGGTTCAGAACAGGCCCCATCCGGCCTAACGGGAAAGGCGAGGCCCAGACGAGGTCAGAGTGTCGGCCTCAGAGGGGTGAAAGGTCAAACCCGGCCCCTCCGCCCTCTCCCCCCTTGACCCTTTGAACCTACCCTTTCGCATGAATCTGGAGATGT
>NW_024470786.1:1879139-1881639 GCF_017639515.1 Carcharodon carcharias | reverse complement strand
AAACTCACTTTTCATTCGACTGTTCCGAGTCTGCGCTTTGCCTGGGTCTGTTTAAATCTGTATGTTTTGCTGTTGCATGAATGGAGCAGTAACTGGGAGTCAGATTAACTCGGGGATTTATAAGTTATTATAGTAATAATTTCTGAACCTATGTATGTGCTTAAAACCATTTAATAAAGGTTTAATTTAGTTGTCGAAGAAACCTGTAAGACTGAGTGGTCTTATTACTACTGAATCCAAGGCACACGTTTTCAAATTATTAAATTGCAAAACAGTTTCAAGTTTCCCTCCAGGATTTGATCAGCTCAGCATGTAGAACCCAATGTACCATAACGTGTCTCCCTCTCTCCATCATAAGGCCCCCTCCCTGCACTGGGGACCACTTCCTCCATTGTAGGGGGGCATCTCCCTCCAGTGAGGGACCCCACTACCTCCACCGTGGGGCCTTGTCCCTCCTCCGTAGGATGCCCCCTCTTTCCCCGGTGGGACCCTCTCCTTCAGCTACTCACCTGCTTTGGGATAGGTGACAATGAGCAGGTCATCTGGTTTAGCCTGGAACTTTTCCACCATCTCCCAGATATCAGCAGACCATCTGGGGAGGGCGACATTGTCCACAACTTCAAACGGGGCCCTTGTGAAAGGGGAGTCCGGCAAATCCGGGTGCTGAATAGGATCCATCTCCAGGGCCTGAAACTGAGCATCACGATGGAGAGTTCATTCAGGGATCGAGAGCATCCAATCTCCCTCACTCCCTCCCTCACTGACCCTCACCCACAGGGACCGAGAGGCTCCTGTCTCCCTCACTCCCTCCCTCATTGACCCTCACCCACAGGGACCGAGAGACTCCTGTCACCCTCACACCCTCCCTCACTGACCCTCACCAACAGGGACCGAGAGGCTCCTGTCTCCCTCACTCCCTCCCTCACTGACCCTCACCCACAGGGACCGAGAGGCTCCTGTCTCCCTCACTCCCTCCCTCATTGACCCTCACCCACAGGGACCGAGAGACTCCTGTCACCCTCACACCCTCCCTCACTGACCCTCACCAACAGGGACCGAGAGGCTCCTGTCTCCCTCACTCCCTCCCTCATTGACCCTCACCCACAGGGACCGAGAGACTCCTGTCACCCTCACACCCTCCCTCACTGACCCTCACCAACAGGGACCGAGAGGCTCCTGTCTCCCTCACTCCCTCCCTCACTGACCCTCACCCACAGGGACCGAGAGGCTCCTGTCTCCCTCACTCCCTCCCTCATTGACCCTCACCCACAGGGACCGAGAGACTCCTGTCACCCTCACACCCTCCCTCACTGACCCTCACCAACAGGGACCGAGAGGCTCCTGTCTCCCTCACTCCCTCCCTCATTGACCCTCACCCATAGGGACCGAGAGGCTCCTGTCTCCCTCACTCCCTCCCTCATTGACCCTCACGCACAGGGACCGAGAGGCTCCTGTCTCCCTCACTCCCTCCCTCACTGACCCTCACCCACAGGGACCGAGAGGCTCCTGTCTCCCTCACTCCCTCCCTCACTGACCCTCACCCACAGGGACTGAGAGGCTCCCCTCTCCCTCACTCCCTCCCTCACTGACCCTCACCCACAGGGACCGAGAGGCTCCTGTCTCCCTCACTCCCTCCCTCACTGACCCTCACCCACAGGGACTGAGAGGCTCCTGTCTCCCTCACTCCCTCCCTCACTGACCCTCACCCACAGGGACCAAGAAACTCCTGTCTCCCTCATTCCCTCCCTCACTGACCCTCACCCACAGGGACCAAGAAACTCCTGTCTCCCTCAGTCCCTCCCTCACTGTCCCTCACCCACAGGGACCGAGAAACTCCTGTCTCCCTCACTCCCTCCCTTGCTGACCCTCACCCACAGGGACCGAGAGGCTCCTGTCTCCCTCACTCCCTCCCTCATTGACCCTCACCCACAGGGACAGAGAGGCTCCTGTCTCCCTCACTCCCTCCCTCATTGATCCTCACCCACAGGGACCGAGAGGCTCCTGTCACCCTCACACCCTCCCTCACTGACCCTCACCAACAGGGACTGAGAGGCTCCTGTCTCCCTCACTCCCTCCCTTGCTGACCCTCACCCACAGGGACCGAGAGGCTCCTGTCTCCCTCACTCCCTCCCTCACTGACACTCACCCACAGGGACCGAGAGGCTCCTGTCTCCCTCACTCCCTCCCTCACTGACCCTCACCCACAGGGATCGAGAGGCTCCTGTCTCCCTCACTCCCTCCCTCACTGACCCTCACCCACAGGGATCGAGAGGCTACTGTCTCCCTCACTCCCTCCCTCACTGACCCTCACCCACAGGGGGAGCAAGAGGCTCCCCTCTCCCTCACTCCCTCCCTCACTGACCCTCACCCACAGGGGGAGCAAGAGGCTCCCCTCTCCCTCACTCCCTCCCTCACTGACCCTCACCCACAGGGACCGAGAGGCTCCTGTCTCCCTCACTCCCTCCCTCACTGACCCTCACCCACAGGGACCGAGAGGCTC
>NW_024470786.1:1848211-1871540 GCF_017639515.1 Carcharodon carcharias | reverse complement strand
GGCCTCCTCCTGTTCCTGTGTAACAGGCTCAAGAGGGGCTGAATGGACTCCGGCTGTTACAGTGTAACATGCTCGAGAGAGGCTGAATGGCCTCCTCATGTTTCTGTGTAACAGGCTCGAGAGGGGCTGAATGGCCTCATACTGTTCTGACGTAACAGGCTTGAGAGAGACTGAATGGCCTCCTCCTGTTTCTGTGTAACAGTCTCGAGAGGGGCTGAATGGCCTCACATTGTTAATCTGTAACAGGTTCCAGAGGGGCTGAATGGCCTCCTCCTTTTCCGGTGTAACAGGCTCGAGTGGGGCTGAATGGTCTGTTCCTGTTCCTGTATAACAGGTTGGAGAGGGGCTGAATGGCCTCCCCCGGTAAATCTGTAGGGCTCAAGAGGGGCTGAATACACCTCCTCATGTTAATCTGTAACAGGCTCGCTAGGGGCTGAAAAATCATCTCCTGTTCCTGCGTAACAGGCTCAAGAGGGGCTGAATGTTCTCCTCCTGTTCCTGTGCAACAGGCTCGAGAGGGGCTGAATGGCCTCATACTGTTAATGTGTAACAGGCTCCAGAGGGGCTGAATGGCCTCCTCCTGTTCCTGTGTAACAGGCTCCAGAGGGGCTGAATCGAACTCCACCTGTTAATCTGGAACAATGGACAGACCTGCAGAACTGATGACTCGAGTCAACTAAACTAAATCCTTTCTACCACAGTCAGGAAATGCCTAAAACACCTCATATAGAGTTCATCTTGTGTTAATGTTGTAAATGAGCCTAATTCCTGCTCCTATGTCCTTTGGTCTTATAGGTTTCGGGGAGAAGGTGGGAGAATGGGCTTGAGAAACTTATCAGCCATGATTGAATGGCGGAGCAGACTCGATGGGCCGAATGGCCTAATTCCTGCTCCTATGTCTCATGGTCTTATGGTAACAGGCTCGCGAGGGGCTGAATGACCGCCTCCTGTTCCTGTCCAACAGGATTGCGAGGGGCTGAATGGCCTCCTCCTGTTCCTGTGTAAAATCCTCGAGTGGGGCTGAATGGCCTCCTCCTGTTCCTGTGTAGCAGGCTTGAGAGGGGCTGAATGGGCCTCCACTTCCTTTGTAACAGACTCAAGAGGGGCTGAATGGGCCTCCTCTTCATTTGTAACAGGCTCAAGAGGGGCTGAATGGCCTCCCGCTGTTCCATTTCAAAACTCTCGAGAGGGTCTGAATGGCCTCCTCCTGGTCCTGGTAAAAAAGCTTCAGAGGAGATTAATGGCCTCCTCCTGTTCCTGTATGACAGGCCCAAGAGGGGCTGAATGGGCCTCCTGTTCCTTTGTAGCAGGCTAAAGAGGGGCTAAAAGGCCTCCTCCTATTCCTGTGTAAAATCCTCGAGAGGGGCTGAATGGCCTTCTCTGTTCCTGTGCAATAGACCCGAGAGGGGCTGAATAGCCTCCTCCTGTTCCTGTGTAACATGCTCGAGACGGGCTGAATGGCCTCCTCCTGTTCCTGTGCAACAGGATCGAGAGGGGCTGAATGGCCTCCTCCTGTTCCTGTGCAATAGACCCGAGAGGGGCTGAATGGCCTCCTCCTGTTCCATTTCAAAATGCTTGAGAGGGCCTGAATGGGCCTCCAATTGTTCCTGTGTAACATGCTCGAGACGGCCTGAATGGCCTCCTCCTGTTCCTGTGCAACAGGATCGAGAGGGGCTGAATGGCCTCCTCCTGTTCCTGAGCAATAGACACGAGAGGGGCTGAATGGCCTTCTGCTGTTCCATTTCAAAACGCTTGAGAGGGCCTGAATGGGCCTCCTCCTGTCCCTGTGTAACATGCTCGAGACGGGATGAATGGTCTCCTCCTGTTCCTGTGTAAAATCCTCGAGAGGGGCTGAATGGCCTCCTCCTGCTCCTGTGTGCCAGGCTTGATAGGGGCTGAATGGCCTCCTCCTGTTCCTGTGTAACAGGCTCGAGAGGGGCTAAATGGCCTCCTCCTGTTCCTGTGTAACATGCTCGCTAGCGGGCTGAAAGGCCTTCTCCTGTTCCTGTGTAACCGGCTAGAGAGGGGCCAAATGGCCTCCTCCTGTTCCTGTGTAACAGGCTCGAGAATGGCTGAATGGCCTCCTCCTGTTCCTGTGTAACAGGCTCGAGAGGGACTGAATGGGCCTCCTGTTCCTTTGTAACAGGCTCAAGAGGGGCTGAATGGCCTCCCGCTGTTCCATTTCAAAACTCTCGAGAGGGGCTAAATGGCCTCCTCCTGTTCCTGGGAAAAAAGCTCCAGAGTAATGAATGGCCTCCTCCTGTTCCTGTATGACAGGCCGAAGAGGGACTGAATGGGCCTCTTGTTCCTTTGTAACAGGCTCCAGAGGGGCTGAATCGACCTCCTCGTGTTAATCTGTAACAGGCTCGCTCGCGGGCTGAAAGGCCTTCTCCTGTTCCTGCATAACAGGCTAGAGAGGGGCTGAATGGCCTCCTCCTGTTCCTGTGTAACATGCTCGCTAGTGGGCTGAAAGGCCTTCTCCTGTTCCTGTGTAACCGGCTAGAGAGGGGCCAAATGGCCTCCTCCTCTTCCTGTGTAACCGGCTAGAGAGGGGCTGAATCGAACTCCACCTGTTAATCTGGAACAATGGACAGACCTGCAGAACTGATGACTCGAGTCAACTAAACTAAATCCTTTCTACCACAGTCAGGAAATGCCTAAAACACCTCATATAGAGTTCATCTTGTGTTAATGTTGTGAATGAGCCTAATTCCTGCTCCTATGTCCTCTGGTCTTATAGGTTACGGGGAGAAGGTGGGAGAATGGGCTTGAGAAACTTATCAGCCATGATTGAATGGTGGAGCAGACTCGATGGGCCGAATGGCCTAATTCCTGCTCCTATGTCTTATGGTCTTATGGTCTTATAGTAACAGGCTTGCGAGGGGATGAATGGCCGCCTCCTGTTCCTGGGTAACAGGATCAAGAGGTGCTGAATGGCCTCCTCCTTTTCCATTGTAACCGGCTCGAGAGGGGCCGAATGGTCTCCTTCTGTTCCTGTATAACAGGCTCAAGAGTGTCAGAACGGCTCCCCTCCAGTTCCTGTGTAACACACTCGAGAGGGGCCGAATGGTCTCCTTCTGTTCCTGTATAACAGGCTCAATGGCGGAGCAGAGTCGATGGGCCGAACGGCCTAATTCCTGCTCCTCTGTCTCATGGTCTTATGGTAACAGGCTCGCGAGGGGCTGAATGGCCGCCTCCTGTTCCTGTCCAACAGGATTGCGAGGGGCTGCCTGGCCAACATCCTGTTCCAGTGCAACAGGATCGAGAGGGGCTGAATGGTCTCCTCATGTTCCTGGGTAACTGGCTCGAGAGGGGCTGAATGACTCATCCTGTTCCTGTGTAACAGAGTCAAGATGGGCTGAATGGTCTCTTCCTGTGTCTGTGTAACAGGTTGGAGAGGGGCTGAATGGCCTCCTCCAGTAAATCTGTAACAGGCTCCAGAGGGGCTGAATAGACCTCCTTGTGTTCATCTGTAACAGGCTCACTAGGGGCTGAAAGGCCTTCTCCTGTTCCTGCGTAACAGGCTAGAGAGGGGCTGAAAGGCCTTCTCCTGTTCCAGAGTAACATGCTTGAGAGGGGTTGAATGGCCTCTTCCTGTTCCAGGGTATCATGCTCGAGAGGAGTTGAATGGGCGCCATCCTGTTCCTGTGTAACAGGATCAAGAGGGGATGAATGGCCTCCTCTTGTTCTAGTGCAACATCTTCAAAGGGGCTGAATGGGCATCCTCCTGTTCCCGTGTGAAAGTCTCGAGAGGGGCTGAATGGTCTCCTCCTGTTCCTGTGTAACAGGCTCGAGAGGGACTGAATGTCCTCCTCCTGTTCCTGTGTAACAGGCTCGAGAGGGGCTGAATGGGCCTCCTCCTGTTCCTGTGTAACAGGCTCGAGAGGGACTGAATGTCCTCCTCCTGTTCCTGTGCAACAGGCTCGAGAGGGGCTGAATGACTCATCCTGTTCCTGTGTAACAGACTCAAGAGAGGCTGAATGGTCTCTTCCTGTATCTGTGTAACAGGTTGGAGAGGGACTGAATGGCCTCCTCCTGTTCCTGTGTAATAGGTTGGAGAGGGGCTGAATGGCCTCCTCCAGTAAATCTGTAACAGGCTCCAGAGGGGCTGAATAGACCTTCTCATGTTAATCTGTAACAGGCTCTCTAGGGGCTGAAAGACCTTCTCCTGTTCCTGCGTAACAGGCTAGAGAGGGGCTGAAAGGCCTTCTCCTGTTCCAGGGTATCATGCTCGAGAGGAGTAGAATGGGTGCCATCCTGTTCCTGTGTAACAGGATCAAGAGGGGATGAATGGCCTCCTCTTGATCTAGTGCAACATCTTCAAAGGGGCTGAATGGGCCTGCTCCTGTTCCCGTGGGAAAGTCTCGAGAGGGGCTGAATGGTCTCCTCCTGTTCCTGTGTAACAGGCTCGAGAGGGACTGAATGTCCTCCTCCTGTTCCTGTGTAACAGGCTCGAGAGGGGCTGAATGGGCCTCCTCCTGTTCCTGTGTAACAGGCTCGAGAGGGGCTGAATGTCCTCCTCTTGTTCCGGTGCAACAGGCTCGAGAGGGGCCGAATGGTCTCCTTCTGTTCCTGTATAACAGGCTTAAGAGGGTCAGAATGGGTCCCCTCCAGTTCCTGTGTAACAGGATCGAGAGGGGATGAATGGCCTCCTCATGTTCTTGTGTAACATGATCTAGAGGGGCTGAATGGCCTCTTCCTGTTCCTGTGTAACAGCCTCGAGAGGGGCGGAATGGCTTCTTTCTGTTCCAGTGTAACAGGCTCAAGAGGGGCAGAATGGCCTCCTCCCTTTCATTTGTAATAGGCACGAGAGGGGCTGAATGCCCCTCCTGTTCCTTTGTAACAGGCTCAAGAGGGGCTGAATGGCCTCCTGATGTTCCTGTGTAATAGACCCGAGAGGGGCTGAATGGCCTCCTCCTGTTCCTGTGTAACAGGCTCGAGAGGGGCTGAATGGTCTGTTCCTGAACTGTGTAACAGGTTGGAGAGAGGCAGAATGGCCTCTTCCTGCTCCTGTGTAACAGGTTCCAGAGGGGCTGAATGGCCTCCTCCGGTAAATCTTCAACAGGCTCCAGAGGGGCTGAATAGACCTCCTCATGTTAATCTGTAACAGGCTCACGAGGGGCTGAATGGCCTCCTCCTGTTCCTGTGTGACAGGCTCGAGAGGGGCTGAATGGCCTCTTCCTGCTCCTGTGTAACAGGTTCCAGAGGGGCTGAATGGCCTCCTCCTGTTCCTGTGTGACAAGCTCGAGAGGGGCAGAATGGCCTCCTCCTGTTCCTCTGTAACAGGCTCGAGAGGGGCTGAATGGCCTCCTGCTGTTCCTGTGTAACAGGCTCGAGAGGGACTGAATGTCCTCCTCCTGTTCCTGTGTAACAGGCTAGAGAGGGGCTGAATGCCTCATCCTGTTCCTGTGTAACAGGCTCGAGAGGGGCTGAATTGCCTCCTCTGTTAATTCTGTAATTGGCTCCAGAGGGGCTGAATAGACCTCCTCGTGTTAATCTGTAACAGGCTCGAGAGGGGCTGAATGGGCCTCCTCCTGTTCCTGTGTAACAGGCTCGAGAGGGACTGAATGTCCTCCTCCTGTTCCTGTGTAACAGGCTCGAGAGGGACTGAATGTCCTCCTCCTGTTCCTGTGTAACAGGCTAGAGAGGGGCTGAATGCCTCCTCCTGTTCCTGTGTAACAGGCTCCAGAGGGGCTGAATGGCCTCATACTGTTAATGTGTAACAGGCTCCAGAGGGGATGAATCGAACTACACCTGTTAATCTGGAACAATGGACAGACCTGCAGAACTGATGACTCGAGTCAACTAAACTAAATCCTTTCTACCACAGTCAGGAAATGCCTAAAACAACTCATATAGAGCTCATCTTGTGTTAATGTTGTGAATGAGCCTAATTCCTGCTCCTATGTCCTCTGGCCTTATAGGTTACGGGGAGAAGGTGGGAGAATGGGCTTGAGAAACTTATCAGCATGATTGAATGGTGGAGCAGACTCGATGGGCCGAATGGCCTAATCCTGTTCCTATGTCTCATGGTCTTATGGTCTTATAGTAACAGGCTTGCGAGGGGCTGAATGGCCGCCTCCTGTTCCTGGGTAACAGGATCAAGAGGTGTTGAATGGCCTCCTCCTTTTCCATTGTAACTGGCTCGAGAGGGGCCGAATGGTCTCCTTCTGTTCCTGTATAACAGGCTCAAGAGGGTCAGAATGGGTCCCCTCCAGTTCCTGTGTAACAGGATCGAGAGGGGATGAATGGCCTCCTCATGTTCTTGTGTAACATGATCTAGAGGGGCTGAATGGCCTCTTCCTGTTCCTGTGTAACAGCCTCGAGAGGGGCGGAATGGCTTCTTTCTGTTCCAGTGTAACAGGCTCAAGAGGGGCAGAATGGCCTCCTCCCTTTCATTTGTAATAGGCACGAGAGGGGCTGAATGCCCCTCCTGTTCCTTTGTAACAGGCTCAAGAGGGGCTGAATGGCCTCCTGATGTTCCTGTGTAATAGACCCGAGAGGGGCTGAATGGCCTCCTCCTGTTCCTGTGTAACAGGCTCGAGAGGGGCTGAATGGTCTGTTCCTGAACTGTGTAACAGGTTGGAGAGAGGCAGAATGGCCTCTTCCTGCTCCTGTGTAACAGGTTCCAGAGGGGCTGAATGGCCTCCTCCGGTAAATCTTCAACAGGCTCCAGAGGGGCTGAATAGACCTCCTCATGTTAATCTGTAACAGGCTCGCGAGGGGCTGAATGGCCTCCTCCTGTTCCTGTGTGACAGGCTCGAGAGGGGCTGAATGGCCTCTTCCTGCTCCTGTGTAACAGGTTCCAGAGGGGCTGAATGGCCTCCTCCTGTTCCTGTGTGACAAGCTCGAGAGGGGCAGAATGGCCTCCTCCTGTTCCTCTGTAACAGGCTCGAGAGGGGCTGAACGGCCTCCTCCTGTTCCTGTGTAACAGGCTCGAGAGGGACTGAATGTCCTCCTCCTGTTCCTGTGTAACAGGCTAGAGAGGGGCTGAATGCCTCATCCTGTTCCTGTGTAACAGGCTCGAGAGGGGCTGAATTGCCTCCTCTGTTAATTCTGTAATTGGCTCCAGAGGGGCTGAATAGACCTCCTCGTGTTAATCTGTAACAGGCTCGAGAGGGGCTGAATGGGCCTCCTCCTGTTCCTGTGTAACAGGCTCGAGAGGGACTGAATGTCCTCCTCCTGTTCCTGTGTAACAGGCTCGAGAGGGACTGAATGTCCTCCTCCTGTTCCTGTGTAACAGGCTAGAGAGGGGCTGAATGCCTCCTCCTGTTCCTGTGTAACAGGCTCCAGAGGGGCTGAATGGCCTCATACTGTTAATGTGTAACAGGCTCCAGAGGGGATGAATCGAACTACACCTGTTAATCTGGAACAATGGACAGACCTGCAGAACTGATGACTCGAGTCAACTAAACTAAATCCTTTCTACCACAGTCAGGAAATGCCTAAAACAACTCATATAGAGCTCATCTTGTGTTAATGTTGTGAATGAGCCTAATTCCTGCTCCTATGTCCTCTGGCCTTATAGGTTATGGGGAGAAGGTGGGAGAATGGGCTTGAGAAACTTATCAGCATGATTGAATGGTGGAGCAGACTCGATGGGCCGAATGGCCTAATCCTGTTCCTATGTCTCATGGTCTTATGGTCTTATAGTAACAGGCTTGCGAGGGGCTGAATGGCCGCCTCATGTTCCTGGGTAACAGGATCAAGAGGTGCTGAATGGCCTCCTCCTTTTCCATTGTAACTGGCTCGAGAGGGGCCGAATGGTCTCCTTCTGTTCCTGTATAACAGGCTCAAGAGGGTCAGAATGGGTCCCCTCCAGTTCCTGTGTAACAGGATCAAGAGGGGATGAATGGCCTCCTCATATTCTTGTGTAACATGATCGAGAGGGGCTGAATGGCCTCCTCCTGTTCCCGTGTAACAGGCATAAGAGGGGCTGAATGGTCTCTCCCTGTGCCTGTGTAACAGGTTGGAGAGGGGCTGAATGGCCTCCTCCGGTATATCTGTAATAAGCTCCAGGGGGGCTGAATAGACCACCTCGTGTTCTTGTGTAACAGGCTCACTAGGGGTTGAAATGCCTTCTCCTGTTCCTGCGTAACAAGCTAGAGAGGGGCTGAATGGCCTCTTCCTGTTCCAGGGTAACATGCTCGAGAGGGGATGAATGGCCTCCTACCGTTCCTGGGTAACAGGCTCGAGAGGGGCTGAATGCCTCATCCTGTTCCTTTGTAACAGGCTCAAGAGGGGATGAATGGCCTCCTACTGTTCCAGTGTAACAGGCTTGAGAGGGGCTGAAACGCTTCTTCCTGTTCCAGGGTAACAGGCTCGAGAGGGGCTGAAAGGCCTCTTCCTGTTCCAGGGTAACAGGCTCAAGAGGGGCTGAATGGCCTCCTACTGTTCCAATATAACAGTTTCAGGAGGGGCTGAATGGGCCTCCTGTTCCTGTGTAATAGATTCGAGAGGGGCTGAATGGCCTCTTCCTGTTCCTGTGAAACAGGCTCGAGAGGGGCTGATTGGCCTCATAGTGTTCCTGTGTAACAGACTCAAGATGGATCGAATGGCCTCCTCCTGTTCCTGTGTAACAGACTCAAGATGGATCGAATGGCCTCCTCCTGTTCCTGTGTAACAGGCTCGAGAGGTGCTGAATGGCCTCCTCCTGTTCCTGTGTAACAGACTCAAGATAAATCGAATGGCCTCCTCCTGTTCCTGTGTAATAGACCCGAGAGGGGCTGAATGGTCTCTTCCTGTTCCTGTGAAACAGGTTGGAGAGGGGCTGAATTGCCTCCTCCGTTAATTCTGTAATTGGCTACAGAGGGGCTGAATAGACCTCCTCGTGTTAATCTGTAACAGGCTCGCTAGCGGGCTGAAGGTCCTTCTCCTGTTCCTGTGTAACCGGCTAGAGAGGGGCTGAAAGGCCACTTCCTTTTCCAGGGTAACATGCTTGAGAGGGGCTGAATGGCCTCCTACCGTTCCAGAGTAACAGGCTCTAGAGGGGCTGAACGTCCTCCTCCTGTTCCTGTGTAACAATTCGAGAGGGGCTGAATGGGCTTCTCCTGTTCCTGTCTAACATGCTCGAGACGGGCTCAATGGCCTCCTCCTGTTCCAGTGTAACAGGCTCGAGAGGGGCTGAATGGCCTGCTCCTGTTCCTGTGTAACAGGCTCGAGAGGGGCTGAATGTCCTCCTTCTGTACCTGTGTAACAGGATCAAGAGGGGCTGAATCGCCACATACTGTTAATCTCTAACAGGCTCCAGAGGGGCTGAATCGAACTCCATCTGTTAATCTGGAACAATGGACAGACCTGCAGAACTGATGACTCGAGTCAACTAAACTAAATCCTTTCTACCACAGTCAGGAAATGCCTAAAACACCTCATATAGAGATCATCTTGTGTTAATGTTGTGAATGAGCCTAATTCCTCCTCCTATGTCCTTTGGTCTTATAGGTTACGGGGAGAAGGAGAGAGAATGGGCTTGAGAAACTTATCAGCCATGACTGAATGGCGGAGCAGAGTCGATGGGCCGAATGGTCTAATTCCTGCTCCTATGTCTCATGGTCTTATGGTAACAGGCTCGCGAGGGGCTGAATGGCCGCCTCCTGTTCCTGTCCAACAGGATTGCGAGGAGCTGACTGGCCAACATCCTGTTCCAGTGCAACAGGATCGAGAGGGGATGAATGGCCTCCTCATGTTCTTGTGTAACATGATCTAGAGGGGCTGAATGGCCTCTTCCTGTTCCTGTGTAACAGCCTCGAGAGGGGCTGAATGGCTTCCTTCTGTTCCAGTGTAACAGGCTCAAGAGGGGCAGAATGGCCTCCTCCCTTTCATTTGTAATAGGCACGAGAGGGGCTGATTGCCCCTCCTGTTCCTTTGTAACAGGCTCAAGAGGGGCTGAATGGCCTCCTGATGTTCCTGTGTAATAGACCCGAGAGGGGCTGTATGGCCTCCTCCTGTTCCTGTGTAACAGGCTCGAGAGGGGCTGAATGGCCTCCTCCTGTTCCTGTGTAACAGGCTCGAGAGGGGCTGAATGGCCTCCTCCGGTAAATCTGTTATAGGCTCCAGAGGGGCTGAATAGACCTCCTCATGTTAATCTGTAACAGGTACACTAGGGGCTGAAAGGCCTTCTCCTGTTCCTGCATAACAGGCTAGAGAAGGGCTGAAAGGCCTCTTCCTGTTCCTGTGTAACAGGTTCGAGAGGGGCTGAATGGCCACATACTGTTTATCTGTAACAGGCTCCAGAGGGGCTGAATGGCCTCCTCCTGTTCCTGTGTAACAGGCTCCAGAGGGGCTGAATCGAACTTCACCTGTTAATCTGGAACAATGGACAGACCTGCAGAACTGATGACTCGAGTCAACTAAACTAAATCCTTTCTACCACAGTCAGGAAATGCCTAAAACAACTCATATAGAGTTCATCTTGTGTTAATGTTGTGAATGAGCCTAATTCCTGCTCCTATGTCCTCTGGTCTTATAGTTTACGGGGAGAAGGTATGGAATGGGCTTGAGAAACTTATCAGCCATGATTGAATGGTGGAGCAGACTCGATGGGTCGAATGGCCTAATTCCTGCTCCTATGTCTTATGGTCTTATGGTAACAGGCTGGGAAGGGGCTGAATGGCCACCTTCCATTCCTGGGTAACAGGATCAAGAGGTGCTGAATGGCCTCCTCCTTTTCCATTGTAACACGCTCGAGAGGGGCCGAATGGTCTCCTTCTGTTCCTGTATAACAGGCTTAAGAGGGTCAGAATGGGTCCCCTCCAGTTCCTGTGTAACAGGATCGAGAGGGGATGAATGGCCTCCTCATGTTCTTGTGTAACATGATCTAGAGGGGCTGAATGGCCTCTTCCTGTTCCTGTGTAACAGCCTCGAGAGGGGCTGAATGGCTTCTTTCTGTTCCAGTGTAACAGCCTCGAGAGGGGCTGAATGGCTTCTTTCTGTTCCAGTGTAACAGGCTCAAGAGAGGCAGAATGGCCTCCTCCCTTTCATTTGTATTAGGCACGAGAGGGGCTGAATGCCCCTCCTTTTCCTTTGTAACAGGCTCAAGAGGGGCTGAATGGCCTCCTGATGTTCCTGTGTAATAGACCCGAGAGGGGCTGAATGGCCTCCTCCTGTTCCTGTGTAACAGGCTCGAGAGGGGCTGAATGGTCTGTTCCTGAACTGTGTAACAGGTTGGAGAGAGGCAGAATGGCCTCTTCCTGCTCCTGTGTAACAGGTTCCAGAGGGGCTGAATGGCCTCCTCCGGTAAATCTGCAACAGGCTCCAGAGGGGCTGAATAGACCTCCTCATGTTAATCTGTAACAGGCTCGCGAGGGGCTGAATGGCCTCCTCCTGTTCCTGTGTGACAGGCTCGAAAGGGGCTGAATGGGCCTCCTCCTGTTCCTGTGTAACAGGCTCGAGAGGGGCTGAACGGCCTCCTCCTGTTCCCGTGTAACAGGATCGAGAGGGGTTGAAGATCCTCCTCCTGTTCCAGTGCAACAGGATCGAGAGGGGTTGAATGGCCTCATACTGTTCCTGCGTGACATACTTGAGAGGGGCTGAATGGTCTCCACCTGTTTTTGTGTAACAGTCTAGAGAGACTCTGTATGGACCTTTTCCTGTTCCTGTGTAACAGGCTGCAGAAGGGCTGAATGGCCTCATTCTCTTCCTGGTAACAGGCTTTAGTGGGGTTGAATGTCTCTCCCCCTTTTCTGGAGTAACAGGCTCAAGAGGAGCTGAATGGACTCCTCCTGTTCCCGTATAACAGGCTCGAGAGGGACTGAATGGCCTCCTCCTGTTCCTGTGTAACAGGTTGGAGAGGGGCTGAATGGCCTCCTCCAGTTCCTGTGTAACACGTTCGAGCGGGGCTGAATGGGCCTCCTTCTGTTCCTGTGTAACACACTTGTCTTTCTGACCATCCTTTACTCCCTCCACCACCGAAGCACAGTAGCAGCAGCGTGTGTACCATCTACAAGATGCACTGCAGCAACTCACCAAGGCTCTTTCAACAGCGCCGCCCAAACCCACGACCTCTACCATCTAGAAGGACAAGGGCAGCAGACACACAGGGAACACCCACCACCTGAAAGTTCCCCTCCGAGCCACTCACCATCCTGACTTGGGAATATATCTGCCGTTCCTTCACTGTCGCCGGGTCTGAATCCTGGAACTCCCTCCCTAACAGCGCCGTGGGTGTACCTACAGCGCACGGGGACCGCAGCGGCTCAAGTTGGTGGGAAGATCCCAAGGGGACTGGCTGGGGCCAGCGCCGAGGCTTGTGGAGGCTTCGAGCCGATCCTGGACAGTGCAGGCAGGTGCACTCTCTCGATGCTGACCACGCAGCGGGTTTCGGGTCAGTAGTCCTGCTGACCCGCCCAGGAGAGTTGGGTGACCCCCTCTCAGACCAGGCTACCCTGAGACCCACACCCACCCTGCACGGTCAACCCCTGGGCAAGTGTGAGCTCATGCACTTTGGTAGGAAGAATAGAGACGTGGACTATTTTCTCAATGGGGAGAGAATTCAGAAATCTGGAGTGCAAAGGGACTTGGGAGTCCCAGTCCAGGATTCTCTTAAGGTTAACTTGCAGGTTGAGTCGGTAGTTAGGAAGGCAAATGCAATGTTGGCATTTATTTCGAGAGGACTGGAATATAAAAGCAGGGTGTGCTGCTGAGGCTTTATAAGGCTCTGGGTCAGACCACATTTAGAATATTGTGAGCAATTTTGGGCCCCGTATCTCAGGAAGGATGTTCTGGCCCTGGAGAGGTCCAGAGGAGGTTCACGAGAACGATCCCAGGAATGAAAGGTTTAACATATGAGGAACGTTTGAGGACACTGGGTCTATACTCGATGGAGTATAGAAGGATGAGGGGGGATCTGATTGAAACTTACAGAACACTGAAAGGCCTGGATAGAGTGGACGTGGGGAAGATGTTTCCATTAGTAGGAGAGACTAGGACCCGAGGGCACAGCCTCAGAGTAAAGGGAAGACCTTTTAGAACAGAGATGAGGAGAAACTTCTTTAGCCAGAGAGTGGTGAATCTATGGAATTCATTGCTACAGAAGGCTGTGGAGGCCGGGTCATTGAGTGTATTTAAGACCAAGATAGATAGGTTCTTGATTGGTAAGGGGGGCAAAGGTTACGGGGAGAAGGTGGGAGAATGGGGTTGAGAAACTTATCAGCCGTGATTGAATGGCGGAGCAGACTCGATGGGCCGAATGGCCTAATTTCTGCTCCTCTGTCTTATGGTCTTGTGGAGAGAAGGGCCGCAAAAATATATAAAAATCAGGTCTGTGTTCCGAGCAGTCTTACCAAACCTCCACACCCCAGGCCGTGACTATCATAAAGGACATTAACGTAGCCTTAATTACCCCATTAAACCAGTTGGGTAACCTCCTTCGAATACACACCCAGGTTTTGGCAGGGGCTCTGGGAGTCCCGCCAACAGAGCCGACGGGAACCTCCCACTCAGTCGGCTGTGCCGCTCCCGCAGCCGAGGGCCAGGAAAGCACCCTCCCCCCCGCCGGCCCCCACTCGGAAACTGGTTGTCGACTCGCCTCCCCCCACCCCTGTACCAGTGAGGGTAGAAATCGCAGGATATGTCGGACGACTGTGTGGTCGGAGGGATGGTGTGAAAGGCTGGGGGAGTGGGGGGGATGGGGGGAGGGTGCGGTGGGGGGAGGGAGGAGGGTCTCAGATCCCTGGTGGGGGGGAGATGGGGCCGGTGAAAACTGGACGGGTTACACCCCGGGCAAGGCTGGGACTGATGTCCTAGGGGTGGGTGGTGGGGTGGTAGGGGGTTGGTGGGGCTTTGTGTCTTAACGCAAGGAGCTTTCGCAACAATGTGGATGAATGAACCCCGCAAGTGGGTGTAGACAGGTAGGATATAGTCGGGATTACGGAGACGTGGCTGCAGTGTGATCAGGGATGGGAACTGAACCCCCAGGGGTATTCTGTATTCAGGAAGGACAGACAAAGAGGAAAAGGTGGTGGAGTTGCATTTCTGGTCAAAGAGGAAATTAACGCGCTAGTGAGGAAAGATATGAGCTCCGACGATGTGGAATCCGTATGGGTAGAGCTGAGAAACACCCAGGGGCAAAAAAACGTCAGTGGGGGTTGTATTATAGAGTCCCAAACTGGAGTGGTGATGTTGGGAATGGCATTAAACAGGAAATTAGAGAGGCATGAAATATAAAGGAACATCTGTAACTATGGGTGACTTCAATCTGCGTGTAGATTGGACAAATCCAATTAGGAACAATACCGTGGAGGAGGAATTCCTGGAGTGTATACGGGATGGTTTTCTGGACCAATACGTTGAGGAACCAACGAAAGAACAGGCCATCCCAGACTGGGTATTGTGTAATGAGAAAGGAACAATTGTGAATCTAGTTGTGTGAGGCCCCTTGGGGATGAGTGACCATAATATGATAGAATTCTTCATCAAGATGGAGAGTGACATGGTTGATTCTGAGACTTGGGTCCTGAATCTTACTAAAGGAAACTACGATGGTATGAGGCGCGAGTTGGCTATGATGGATTGGGAAACGTTACTCAAAGGGATAATGGTGGATGGGCAAGGGCAAACATTCAGAGAGCGCATGGGTGAACTGCAACAATTGTTTATTCCTGTCTGGCGCAAAAGAGAAACAGGAAAGGTGGCCAAACCATGGCTTACAAGGGAAGTTAGAGATAGTATTAGATGCAAGGAAGAGGCAGACAAATTGGCCAGAGAACACAACAGACCTGAGGATTGGGAGCGGTTTAGAATTCAGCAAAAGGAGGACCAAGGGATTGATTAAGAAGGGGAAAATAGAGTACGAGAGTAAGCTTGCAGGGAACATAAAAACTGACTGTAAAAGTTTCTATCGGTATGTGAAGAGGAAAAGATTGGTGAAGACATATGTAGGTGCCTTACAGTCAGAAACAGGGTAATTTATAATGGGGAACAAAGAAATGCCTGACCAGCTAAATACATACTTTGGTTCTGTCTTCACAAAGGAGGACACTGATAATATACCAGAAATGTTGGGGAACACAGGGTTTAGTGAGAGGGAGGAACTGAAAGAAATAAGTATTAGTAGAGAAATGGTGTTGGGGAAATTGTTGGGATTGAAGGCGGATAAATCCCCAAGGCCTGATAATCTACAGCCCAGAGCACTTCAGGAAGTGGCCCAAGAAATAGTGGATGCTTTGGTGTCCATCTTCCGAGACTCAATAGACTCTGGAACAGTTCCTACAGATTGGAGGGTAGCTAATGTAACCCCACTATTTAAAAAGGGAGGTAGAGAGAAAACAGGGAATTATAGACCAGTCAGCCTGACGTCGGTAGTGGGGAAAGTTATAGAGTCCATTATAAAAGACTGAGCACGTGGAAAACAGTGGTGGAATCGGACAGAGTCAGCATAGATTTACGAAAGGGGAATCATGCTTGACAAATCTACTGGAATTTTTCGACGATGTAACTAGTAGAGTTGATGAGGGGGATTCAGTGGATGTGGTTTATTTGGACTTTCAGAAGGCTTTCGACAAAGTCCCACATAAGAGATTAAAGTGTAAAATTAAAGCGCATGGGATTGGGGATAGTGTATTGAGATGGATAGAAAACTGGTTGGCAGACAGGAAACAAAGAGTAGGAATAAACAGGTCTTTTTCCGAATGGCAGGCAGTGACTACTGGGGTACCACAGGGATCGGTGCTGGGTCCCCAGCTATTCACAATATATATTAATGATTTAGATGAGGGAACTAAATGTAATGTCTGCACATTTGCAGATGACACAAAGCTGGGTGGGAGGGTGAGCTATGGGGAAGATGCAGAGATGCTTCAGTGTGATTTGGACAAGCTGAGTGAGTGGGCAAATGCATGACAGATGCAGTATAATGTGGATAAATGTGAGGTTATCCACTTTGGTAGCAAAAACAGGAAGGCAGATTATTATCTGAATGGCTATAAACTGAGAGGGGGGAATGTGCAACAAGACCTGGGTGTCCTTGTACACCAGTCACTGAAGGTAAGCATGCAGGTGCAGCAGGCGGTAAAGAAGGTAAATGTTCTGTTGTCCTTCATAGCAAGAGGATTCGAGTACAGGAACAGGGATGTCTTGCTGCAATTGTACAGGACCTTGGTGAGACCACACCTGGAATATTGTGCGCAGTTTTGGTCTCCTTATTTGAGGAAGGATGTACTTGCTATAGAGGGAGTGCAGCGAAGGTTTACCAGACTGATTCCTGGGATGGAGGGACTGACAGATGAGGAGAGATTGAGTCGATTAGGATTATATTGACTGGAGTTCAGGAGAATGAGTTGGGGTATCTCATAGAAACCTATAAAATTCTAACAGGACGAGACAGGGTAGATGCAGGAAGAAAGTTCCCTCTACACTGTCCCCATAGAACACTCCCAGGACAGATACAGCACGGGGTTAGTTACAGAGTAAATCTCCCTCTACACTGTCCCCATCAAACACTCCCAGGACAGGTACAGCACGGGGTTAGATACAGAGTAAAGATCCCTCTACAGCGTCCCCATCAAATACTCCCAGGACAGGTACAGCACGGGGTTAGATACAGAGTAAAACTCCCTCTACTCTGTCGCCATCAAACACTCCCAGGACAGGTACAGCACGGGGTTAGATACAGAGTAAAGCTCCCTCTACACTGTCCACATCAAACACTCCCAGGACAGGTACAGCACGGGGTTAGATACAGAGTAAAACTCCCTCTACTCTGTCGCCATCAAACACTCCCAGGACAGGTACAGCACGGGGTTAGATACAGAGTAAAGCTCCCTCTACACTGTCCCCATCAAATACTCCCAGGACAGGTACAGCACGGGGGTTAGATACAGAGTAAAGCTCCCTCTACACCGTCCCCATCAAACACTCCCAGGACAGGTACAGCACGGTGTTAGATACAGAGTAAATCTCCCTCTACACCGTCCCCATCAAACACTCCCAGGACAGGTACAGCACGGGGTTAGATACAGAGTAAAGCTTCTTCTACACTGTCCCCATCAAACATTCCCAGGGCAGGTACAGCACAGGGTTAGACACAGAGTAAAGCTCCCTCTCTACACTGTCCAATCACCTCTTGTGATGTAGTCTGTTCCTGTAATATTATTCTATTCTCTCCCCTTTCTTCCCACCACCCGACCGCACAGCTCAGTGAGGAGTTGTGCTTCAAGGTATCTTTTACCCCCCTTTCCCCTCCTACCTCATGGGCATCGACCCTCCAGCGGCCAATTGCCTCTCGCACTGACAGGGAACTGCCCCCGCATTGTGGGGGAATGGTCTCCGATTCCACCCCACCTCCCGTCCTCCCCAACCCCACCTCCTTCAGCACCTGCCCAGCTTCCTCTGGGGTTCCTGTTGGGTTACCGAGTGAGGGGTGCGGGTTCAGAACAGAGTGGGGGGTGGTCACTGTCAGCATGGAGGTCTGCCAACAGGAGAAAACAGAGTCAAGGTGTCAGAGAGCTGGCCAAGAGTTAACCATTGCACTGGAGTTACCTAAAATGCCCCTTTGGACTTCATCAGGCCTAGGGTTAGGTTGGAAGCAGAGTCGGCGGGTTATGTCGGAGCAACGTCGAAGTTACGTTGGGTTTAATCCGCCGTTGTTTCGCTGGTCATTTTGAACTTCGTGTCGAAGGTTTCATTCTACTTACGTCCAGGCACCTGTCGGGGCCTTGTATTGGTGTCATGTTATGTCGGACCTGCGTTACGCTGGGTTTAAATTGGGCTTTAGGTTGAACGTTGGTATTGAAGGCTACCTTGGAGTTGCGTTGATGCTCACGCCGGATTTACGTTGGCGATACGCTAAGCATTGTTCTGGAGTTTAAGTTGAAGGATCTGTCGGAATTAGGTTGGCGTTGTGTCATCTGTTGTGTTGAAGGTTATTTTGGATTTACGTTGAAGATTCTGCTTGAATTAGGTTGGTGTTATGTTGGACTTTGTGCTGGAGGTTACGATGGATTTACGGTGAAGCTTCTGTCGGAGTTAGGCTGGCGTTATGTTGGATTTTTTGTGTTGGACGTTACGTTGGATTTACAATGAAGCTTCTGTCGGAATTCGGTTGGCGTTATGTTGGACTTGGTGCTGGAGGTTACGATGGATTTACGATGAAGCTTCTGTCAGAATTAGGTTGGTATTATGTTGGACTTTGTGTTGGGAGTTACGATGGATTTACGATGAAGCTTCTGTCAGAGTTAGGTTGGCGTTATGTTGGACTTTGTGTTGGAGGTTACGATGGATTTACAATGAAGTTTCTGCTTGAATCAGGTTGACGCTATTTCGGACTTTGTGTTGAAGGCTACTTTGGATTTAGGATGAAGCTTCTGTCGGAATTAACTTGCCGGGATGTTGTCCGTTGTGTTGGAGGCTACGTTGGGTTTACGATGATGCTCCTGTTGGCTTGCAGTTGGCGCTCTGTCGAACCTTGTGTTGAGGTTTAGCTTGACGATATGCTCTGTTGGAATTAAGCTGGGGTTACGCCGAACCTTGCGTTGGATGGGACGGAGGTCAGTTGAAAGCTCGGGGTGGGCGTAAGCTGGCGTGACGTGCCAGCTCCGTCGTAACTGCCTCGGAGATTACAGTGAAGGCTATGTTGAAGTTACGTTCTGGCTACGGGGAGGGGGGAGAGGTGGGTGTGGGCATCGGTGGTCATGTTGGAAACTAAGGCTTACGTTGCTAGACATGCTGAGGGTTCCGGTAAAAGAGAGAGGGGGCTGCTGACAAAGAAAGCCCCGGTCAGGCCACATGAGGGGTAACCGCGCTCAGTCCGGGCACCTCTGCGCAGGAAGGAGACATTGAGAAATAGGCTGGCAATCCGGGAAGGGCTTTTGGCCGGAAACCCGGAAGCTCTCCCCAGAAATCCGTGGGGGTGGGGGGAGGGGGGGGTTGCCGGGGACCCAATCGGAGACTCGGGTTTCATTGAGGGTGGGGGGGGAACATGGGAATGTTGGGGGAGGGGGGGGGGTGTGTCCAAGGGGTAGAGGGAGGGTCGGTAGAGGTGAAGGTGCGGAGGTCGAGGGGGCGGCCGGATTTGAGGGGAGGAGCAGGCTCGAGGGGCAGAATGGCCTCCTCCTAGTGGGGGGTGCGGGTGGGGGAGCGGGTGGGGGGGCTGGGGGTGGGGTTGGGAGAGCGAGTGCGGGAGTGGGTGGGGGGTGGGGCTGGGGATGGGGGTGCGGGTGGGGGGGTGGGGGGGGGTGGGGGTGGGGGTGGGGATGGGGGGTGGGGGGTGGGGGTGGGGATGGGGCAGCGGGTGGGGGTGGGGATGGGGGTGGGGGTGGGGGTGGGGGTGGGGATGGGGCAGCGGGTGAGGATGGGGGTGGGGGAGCGGGTGGGGGAGTGGGTGGGGATGGGGGTGGGGGTGGGGGTGGGGATGGGGCAGCGGGTGGGGGTGGGGATGGGGTGGAGGTGGGGGTGGGGGTGGGGGTGGGGATGGGGCAGCGGGTGGGGGTGGGGATGGGGGTGGGGGTGGGGGTGGGGATGGGGCAGCGGGTGGGGGTGGGGATGGGGGTGGGGGTGGGGGTGGGGATGGGGCAGCGGGTGGGGGTGGGGATGGGGGTGGGGGTGGGGGTGGGGATGGGGCAGCGGGTGGGGGTGGGGATGGGGGTGGGGGGTGGGGGTGGGGATGGGGCAGCGGGTGGGGGTGGGGATGGGGGTGGGGGGTGGGGGTGGGGATGGGGCAGCGGGTGGGGGTGGGGATGGGGGTGGGGGTGGGGGTGGGGATGGGGCAGCGGGTGGGGGTGGGGATGGGGGTGGGGGTGGGGGTGGGGATGGGGCAGCGGGTGGGGGTGGGGATGGGGGTGGGGGTGGGGGTGGGGCAGCGGGTGGAGGTGGGGGTGGGGGTGGGGGTGGGGATGGGGCAGCGGGTGGAGGTGGGGGTGGGGGTGGGGGTGGGGGTGGGGCAGCGGGTGGGGGTGGGGATGGGGGTGGATGTGGGGGTGGGGGAGTGGGTGGGGGGGGTGGGGGAGCAGGTGGGGGGGTGGGGCTGGGGGTGGGGGTGGGGGTGGGGGTTGGGTGTGGGTGGAGGTGGGGGTGGGGGAGTGGGTGGAGGTGGGGGGGGTGGGGGAGTGGGTGGGGGGGGTGGGGGCAGCAGGTGGGGGGGTGGGGATGGGGGTGGAGGTGGGGGTGGGGGTTGGGGGGGTGGGGGGGTGGGGAGAGGGGGTGGGGGTGGGGCTGGGGGTGGGGGTGGGGGTTGGGTGTGTGGTGGGCTACAAACAGGGACCAGGACTCCCCCCTTTCAGATCAGCGGATGTCAGGCAGCGAGGATGTCCGGTGTGTACACGTATGTTCGTGTGTCAGGAACACACGATCAGGAAGGAAGGACCCAGTTTAGAGGCACAATTATCTGTCCTCTAGTTATAAGAGCGTTATCACTTCTCATTCTAGATTTAGCCATGTGGACTAGCCAACTACCACATACAGTTCCCTTTTTAGCACTTTGCTCGGTTGTAGTGTTACAGAGAGGAGCGTTGGGGGTTGTGGGGGTGTGGGGGGGGTGGTTGGGACGATTAATTTAAGACGTCCCTGCCATCTGCGGAATGCTTCTGCAGTTTCCTGTTCAAAACACAATGGGCCTTAAGGCGGCGTGGGGGGGATCTTGTTACCTGAACAGCTCGACCTGAAACCTTAATGACCACACTTGAAACGATGAAACACAGAAATGGAATTCCAGCCAAGTTGGAATTCACTTGTTCTGTTCTACCATGGTGGAACTGAGGACGATTTACCTTCCCTTATAGAAGTCGAGCTTACAGTGAGTGAAGAAAAGCTAAACAGTGCCGGTGAACAGGAGGTCGTTGTGGAATGAATGTTGTGTGTTTGTGGCGTCACCAGTCCTGGTCGGTGAGGTGACAGAGCAGTGCTGCAAAGTGAACCTCAGAGCTCAGAGGTAATTGGTGCAGATTTGGGATTGCTTTAATCAGGCCCCTTTTGGAAGAGAAGAGGGAGGTGGGAGAGGAAGGGGTTCTGGGTAAGAGCCCACGAGAGGAACAAGTGTTAAGGTTTCACGCGAGCGGTCTGACCGTCGGATGTTAATCAGCGGTCCGCAAGCTGCCTAATGAAAGCAACCCCAATGGCTCAAGTCCCGGTTTCACACGTCCGGTGGAGGGTGGGGGTCGGGGTGGGGGGGTGGGGGGGTGGTTTCAGGTCGAGCTGTTCAGCTCACGAGGCTCCTTTGTTAAGACTCAAGGTGTTTCAAGCAGAAAACTGCAGAAGCATTCGCACAACGTTGGGGACGGGGGAGTCTCAAATAGCTCTGCCTTTGTCTGGGAGCCGGCTGGTGCAGACGCCTCGCCTGCTCGCCTTCCCAACCCACGGGCCCCCCCCACCCCCACCCCCTCCACCTAGAAGGATGAGGGTAACAAGCCCACGGGAATGAGATCACTTCTCGTCTCGCCTCCAAGCTGCACTGTAGTAGTGTCAAAAGCCAGGCACCTCCTTACCAGGCCGCATTGCCAAGAAACATAGAAACGAGGAGCAGGAGTAGGCCATTCAGCCCTTCGAGCCTGCTACCCCATTCATTAGGATCATGGCTGTTCATCCAACTCAATAGCCTGGCTCCCGCTCTCTCCCCATACCCTTTGATCCCTTTCACCCCAAGAGCTATATCTAACTCCTTCTTGGAAACATACACTGTTTTGGCCCCAACTGCTTTCTGTGGTAGCGAGTTCCACAGGCTCACCTCTCTCTGGGTGAAGACATTCCTCCTCATCTCAGTCCTACAGGGTCTACTCCGTCTCCTCAGACTGTGACCCCTGGTTCTGGACTCCCCCATCATCGGGAACATCCTTCCTGCATCTACCCTGTCTCGTCCTGTTAGAATTTTATAGGTTTCTATGAGATCCCCCCTCATTCTTCTGAACTCCAGTCAATATAATGTAAACCGACTCAATCTCTCCTCCTATGTCAGCCCTGCCATCCCAGGAATCAGTCCAGTAAACCCTCACTGCACTCCCTCTATAGCAAGAACATCCTGCCTCAGATAAAGAGACCAAAACTGCACACAATAATCCAGGTGTGGTCTCACCAAGGCCGTGTACAATTGCAGCAAGACATCCCTGTTCCTGTACTCGAATCCTCTCCCTATGAAGGACAACATACCATTTACCTTCTTTACCGCTCTGCTGCACCTTCATGCTTACCTTCAGTGACTGGTGTACAAGGACACCCAGGTCTTGTTGCGCATTCCCCCCTCTCAGTTTATAGCCATTCAGATAATAATCTGCCTTCCTGCTTTTGCTACCAAAGTGGATAACCTCCCATTTATCCACATTATACTGCATCTGTCATGCATTTGCCCACTCACTCAGCTTGTCCAAATCACACTGAAGCATCTCTGCATCTTCCCCACAGCTCACCCTCCCACCCAGCTTTGTGTCATCTGCAAATTTGCAGACATTACATTTAGTTCCCTCATCTAAATCGTTAATATATATTGTGAATAGCTGGGGACCCAGCACCGATCCCTGCGGTACCCCACTAGTCACTGCCTGCCATTCGGAAAATGTCCCGAAGAGTACCTACTTGTGTCAGAGTGGGTAGTGAGGGCAGAGGGAGGACGCCTTGAAGGCTCAACAGGTTTCAAGTGACCATCAGTTTGCCTGTCCAAGGAGCTGGGAACTCCAGGACAGGAGTGTACCCCTATTTAACCCGCGCACTGGGTAACAATGAGGAGACCTCTAGAAGAAACAGGTCAGGGACCAGCGCTGACCCTGAACACCCAACGTGGGAGGCGTGAGAGTCCGAAATCATCCTGGCATCAGTTGGAAGAGATTTTGTTTTGTTCGAAACTCGTCCGTGGGGCGTGGCTGTCACTGGTCATGCCAACATTTTATTGCTCCCTCGATCAAGAGGTCTTTGAAGAGTCAGCTCCCATCGCTGGGGGTAATCTCAGCAGGTCTGACAGCATCGGTGGAGAGAGACAGAGGGAGAAATAGAGTTAACGCCCTGAGTCTGTACCACCCTCCCTCGGGGCTCTGAAGAGGAGTAAACACACAGGTGAAACTTCAACTCTGTTTCTGATGCTGTCAGACCAGAATTTTCTCTGACATGGCTGCGAGACACACGTAGGCCAGTCCGGGCGGAAACAGCAGATTTCCTCACCAAAAGGACACCAGCCAACCAGATGATGCTTCTACCGACAATGTTTCCATGGCCAGGTTTCAGATCGAGCTGTTCAGCTCACGAGGCTCCTTTGTTGAGGCTAGACGTGTTTCGAACAGGAAACTGCAGAAGCATTCGCACAACGTTGGGGACGGGGGAGTCTCAAACAGCTCTGCCTTTGTCTGGGAGCTGGCTGGTGCAGACGCCTCACCTGCTCGCCTTCCAAACCCATGGCCATCGCTTTATTTACAGAGTT